>NW_026857613.1:0-263730 GCF_026571515.1 Ruditapes philippinarum | reverse complement strand
ACAAATATTTGTGATGCACTTCATCAGTTTAACTGATTGCATTAAAGTAAATCAATGAACTTGATATGTCGTCCTTCTTCAACAAAATAGAGTAAAAAAATCCCCAAAGAACGCACAAAACGACAAAATTAAAAATGTTGCAGGCTCAGTTTGATTGAGCATGTTTATGGAAGGTAAGCACGATCATTACCAATGTTTGCTTTCGAACGGCATCTTTTTCTCTATTTTATTGTCACATCAGCGTTATATTTGCCGTGTGGCGGCTGTAAAACAGAATCCCTAAAGAAAGCCCAACACGAAAAAATTGAAAACGTTGCAGGCTCGATTTGATTGAGCCTGTTCATGGACGGTACTGGAAAGTGCAAGTTACCGTCCACGCCCCCTAGCTAACACCGGCTTAAGCAGAATTCAACATTTAAACACGAAAATGGTGAAATTTTGAATTAAGAAACATCTGCAGCTTTGTTCATTCGTCGGTTTTCATGGAACCTACAATGCCACACTTTAATCGTGCCAGCCTGCTCGTGCTATTCCATGAAAAAATAGAGAAAACAAGAATCCTTAAAGAAAGCCCAACACGGCATAATTGAAAATGTTGCTCGGTTTGATTGAGCCTATTCATGGACGGTACTGTTAAGTGCAAACTACCGTCCACGCCCCCAGCACCGGCTTAAGCAGAATTCAACATTTAACACGAAAATGGTGAAATTTTGAATTTAGAAACATCCGCAGATGTGTTCATACAGCGGTTATCATGGAACCTTCAATGTGACACAGAAGTGCCATTCCATGAAAAGCGGCGTATGGTCCCCAAGGAAAAGAATGTTTTTGCCCTAAACGAGAAAACAATGGGCGGAACTAAATAAAATGGAATTTTGAAATGGGATCTGAGGTTATGAGGTCTGCATATCACAGATAAGACGTCAAACGACAAATTTAAAAAGCAGGCGACATATCCTAGGGGTGATTGTAGGAATACTGGAACCACCCAAGTTGAAATGACCGAAAAGAATTAAGAAACTCAAAGTACCACATAACATGTATACACAACAATAATGTCGTGCTGAACGATCTTCTAGGATCGAAAATATAACATCATTGATTGCACATTCATTGATTAAATGTACGGGGAGACTTTTTACAGCCGCCACACGGCACAAATAACACGGATGTGACAATAAAATAGATAAAACAAGAATCCCTAAAGAAAGCCCAACACGGCACGGTCCCCAAGTAAAAGAATGCGGGCGGAAACTAAATGAAATGTGATTTTGAAAGGGGATCTGAGGTTCTAAAGACTGCATATCACAGACTAGAAGTCAAAAGCAAATTTAACAAGAGCTGTCAGTAGGACAGCAACACTCGACTATTCTTAGTGCTTGATAGTAAAAAAATGCTTGATACAGTTACCTCCTCCTGTTTACAGGTTGGGGTCATGATGGTGAACAAGTGTGCAAAGTTTCAAAGCCATATGTCAATGGACTTTGAAAATATTTGAACTATTACAAAAACTTTAACGTAAATTCTAAGTCGAAAAAGGGGCATAATTCTGTCAAAATGCTTGATAGAGTTACCTCCTCCTGTTTACAGGTTGGGGTCATGATGTTGAACAAGTGTGCAAAGTTTCAAAGCCATATGTCAATGGACTTTGAAAATATTTGAACTATTACAAAAACTTTAACGTAAATTCTTAGTCGAAAAAGGGGCATAATTCTGTCAAAATGCTTGATAGAGTTACCTCCTCCTGTTTACAGGTTGGGGTCATGATGTTGAACAAGTGTGCAAAGTTTCAAAGCCATATGTCAATGGACTTTGAAAATATTTGAACTATTACAAAAACTTTAACGTAAATTCTAAGTCGAAAAAGGGGCATAATTCTGTCAAAATGCTTGAAACAGTTACCTCCTCCTGTCTACAGGTTGGGGTCATGATGGTGAACAAGTGTGTAAAGTTTCAAAGCCATATGTCTATGGACTTTGAAAATATTTGAACTATTACAAAAACTTTAACGTAAATTCTAAGTCGAAAAAGGGGCATAATTCTGTCAAAATGCTTGATAGAGTTACCTTCTCCTGTCTACAGGTTGGGGTCATGATGGTGAACAAGTGTGCAAAGTTTCAAAGCCATATGTCAATGGACTTTGAAAATATTTGAACTATTACAAAAACTTTAACATAAGTGGTTACGCCGACGCTCGGGTGACTGCAATAGCTCTACTTATTCTTATCGAATAGTCGAGCTAAAAAGCAGGCAACATATCCTATAACGGGGATTATACAGTATTCAAGTAGAAACTCTGGAACCACTTTTTACAGCGTCCACAAGGCACAAATAGCACTGATGTGGCAATAAAATAGAGAAAAACAGAATCCCTAAAGAAAGCCCGAACACGGCAAAATTGAAAATGTTGCAAGCTCGTTTTGATTGAGTCTGTTCATGGTCAGTACTGGAAAGTGCAAGTTTTATAAACGAAAATGGTTAAGTTTTGAATTTAGAAACATCCGCAGATGTGTTCATACGGCGGTTATCGTGGAACCTAAAGACGTAATACTTAAGAACATAGAGGGTCGCCGCCTTGGAACGGTAAGCAGCGATGGCATTTCTTGGGAGTTTAAACCAGTTAAAGGTGCACTGAATCTCTCTGTTAGTCTTCAATGTTCCAGTTACACAAGGTACGTAAAGTAATCCTTTTTGCGAGGTTGTGTCTGGGTCTGTGTTGTCTGTCACATTAATTAACAGAGCAATTTAAAACCCCTTTAGCGACTAGACCTGTATAATTACAACATAAGATACACTGGAAACCATAAAAACGCCCTAAGAGGGAAATTGAAAATGTGACACGTACATGAAAAGCGGTGCATGATCAGACGTATAAAGTGGAAAACTATGACTGAATTGTCTTACTTTTTGTCATTGTCCTTGTTTCGTCGCGCCCTTTGTAGTGATATTTTTAAGTTCATCTGCCTTCTTCTTGGACATTTAGATATTTGCTATGGTCATCGGCTTATCTTTGTATAAGTATTTAGATGGTATTTTCTGTGTTTTATTTTTCATTTCGTATTAACTATGGCAGTCGTTAGATTTCGATATTGTTTAGTATTTTAATGTGGTAACGTTTTCATTATTTGTTTCCATGTATGAAATAAAAAATCAAAACAAACATGACCATCAAGGAAGTGCGACATGCAATGAACGCATCCTTCATTCCTGTCACCCTCCTCCTCCCCTACTTATTATAGACTAATTAAGCATAAACAGTTTGACCCATTTCACAGTCTGCTTTTTCTGTAGGGTCAAACCGTTTCAAAACGACACCCCCTGTCCAAAACAATATCTCGATGTCTCTTTGACAAGTCTAGTTAGACTACTTTCAGGGTCCATGCGAATAGAGAAAACCCGAATCCCTAAAGAAAGCCCAACACGGCTCGGTTTGATTGAGCCTGTTCATGGACGGTATTGGAAAGCGCAAAATTACCGTTCACGCTCCGTAGTACCTGCTTAACCGTTCACGCCCTCTAGCACCGTCTTAAGCAATGCTAACTCAAAGCTGCGTTCCTCCGGATGGGGGATCTGTGTTTTCCTTACATGTTTATGGAAAAGCCTTTAATTATCTTGTCTGAAACCTCAAGAGCTGGAGCTTACATATGATGTGGGACTGATCATGACGAGTAGAGGAGCGTCGGTCAGTGGCCTTGACCACAAACAATCTTTCCAGACCAGTAACAATAGTGTGTTTTTGCCTGCAGTCCTACGATTTCGTAAGAAGGGTGGTCATGTATATGACTCAATATTGTTTTTTTTAGGTCAGTTGGCCAAAAGTCAGACTTTGACCACTAAAAGTTTAGAATGCTTTGGTCTGTAGTTCTACGATTTGGAAACAAGAGGACTATTGTTTCTAGGTGACGTTTCAGCAACCATTTATAAGATTGGTCATGACTAATAGACAACTCCTTTGGGTATTGAAGACAGTGGGTCAAAGATCCAGACCCTCTAGCCTAATATGACCAATAACTACATAAATTCTAATGTTTTGGCCTTCAATCCTAAGATTTGGTAAAGTTTGGCTCCGTCCTGTGAACGTTGCCTTTGTCTTGTTGATCTTTATTCTTGTTTTCATGGTTATATTCAACTACATGTAGAAGTTGAGCCTGATTGGTTTGAGGTGAAGGTAACTGTGGGCTTGAGACCTTGACCATGCCATGCTTGTCCGACCAATATAGTGATAAGGCTTTTGCCTTCAGTCCTTAGATTTGGTGTGGATGTTGGTTATAACTAGTAAATGACCCATATTGGTTAAGAGGTCAGTCAGTTCAATGTGCAGGTGGTCCTTACTTCTAAAAGTTGGATTGACATTGGGGATCATCATTGTTAAGTAGACTAATATAAGAGAAAACTTTTTAAAAAAAAAACCTCTAGTTATTCTCTGCCGTTATATTTTGTGATACATGAACATTGTGAGCAGGACAGTTGGTCATTTTAACTTTGCTGGTGGTCCCGTGTTGGGGGATGTGTTCATTGAATGCCATCCTTCCTTGTTGATTTTTTCAACTTTGTAATTTGAAAGCTTATAACAAGGAATAAACAGCATTTATCACCAATACCATTCTGTTATTGGGCTAAATTAAATAGGTGTACTTTAAAGAGAAAATGGAAAGTATGAACATGTTTAATTTTGTCTATAAGCTGATATTTTTGGTGTTTTCTTTGTTCTCATTTATTGAAATTATACAATTGTATTTTGTGAACAAACAAGGTGAATGATTGACAAGGAAAATTGTTTATTTCTTTTCATGGCAAAAAACAAAGTCGATATAAAAATAAATATATTGTTAAAAGGTTAATATACAAGGGTTTAATAAACTTATCACATTATAATACAAGTATTCATTTAACAAAAAAGAACAATGCATACATATGACTATAATAACAGTAAAACTGGCTTGTTAGAATAAATTTCATAGAGTTATAACAGTCTATAAAATTAAGAATTCCCTGTAAAGTTGTGGTAAATACTATATTTTTCATCAAGACTTAACAAACTCTTTGATTTATTAAGTAAAAAAGTAAATTATGTAATTGTTAGTATCAAAAATAATCTCAGCACTGTATAGATCCTGTGTATGCTGGACCAAGGACAAAGAGGTATATTTATACACATTAAAACAGTATATATATTTAAGAAACCACTTCACCAAATCATATCCATCTACTGGGTAAAATCCAGATAAAAAATGTGTGTCCATTTTCATTACAAAACAAAGTCAAATTTAAAAAGAATATCTCAATAACTAAATTTATGTATAACAAGGGTGTAATTTTTCAATAAAGCAATTACATGTATTCTTTAACATGATTTAAGCAAATTGAGTTGTATAGATTCAATCTGTATTTACTATAATATCATTTTATAAAGATGAATAAATATAATAAAACATAAAATACAAATGTACAAATTTGAGTTGTATTAAAATAGAATAAATACTTAGAATGTCATGATATAGTAAAATTTGCTGATTAAAATATGTTGAATACAGAAAATACAACTGGCCCATCAAAAATAAGTTAAATTGAGTATAAAAAATAAGTTAAATAGAGTATGTATAAAACAGTGTATTGAATGAATATCAATAATTTCATCGAATATATCACTTGTTACGTGTCAACCTATAAAATCATAAAATTGAAACATTTTTGTAAAGTATCCAAATGTTAGTATCAAAAATGCTATCAACAGGACTAAAGGGAAACAGAAAATTATTGTAATCTTAAAATGGTGAATCAATAGAAGAAAGTAATACTGAATTCTTGTCCACCCAATCCATAAAGTTCGGAGAACTTTTAGCAATTTTCAAAAGGGTAATACAGTCATCTTCTGCTTTATGTGATTGGGGTGGTCGGCTTCCAAATTTCCTCAAGTATATTTCTTCCAATTTGTATGACTGTCTTTGAAGGTATGGTGATCCATTTTGTGTTCCTGCTGCCAAGTCTGGTTTTGTTTTTAATAAATCTTCTGTTGATAAGCCAGAAATCTGAGTCTGTTTTACAGAATTTGTTACGATAGGTGTTGTTGGGAGTGGTGACGGTTTTAAACAAGTTGCTTTATTTGAAGTGAACACTGACTTTGAATCTAACAAATTTGCTGAATCAGATGTTGTTGAAACTGGTGTAAAACTAGTAGAATTTGCAAGTAGAGTTGACACAACTGCTGTTGGCTCTGATTTAATATCTGAATGTCTTGTAATGATTTGTACATCAGTTGATGTTCTTGCTGATGAAACTTTTAAAGATGCAGACATACCTTTGTCAGACACTAATACTGAATTTGATTGTGCACAGTTTGATACCTGGCATGATGCCAAAGGCATTGGTGATCCATTTGAAGCGTTAGATACATCTGCTTGAATCGATTCTTTTTCTGAAGAACTCAACACATTTTTGTTTTCTGACAGACAATTATCTCTACTTGAGAAATTATTTGTTTCTGCTGTTAAAGGTGAATACTGCTTGGATGTCAATGTAACAACAAAATTTGTTTTTGTGGTGGACATCTGGACCTTTTTGCCACTTGAAAATTCAGTTTCTTTCAAACAGTTTTCCAGTTTAGGTGATGTACTGTTAATTTGTTCCTCAGATTTAACAACAGGAGAAGAGGCAATATTGCCCCCTGATTCATCCCTCCTTGGAACAGCATTCTTTTCTTCTTTTAAAAGTTCTTGTGTACTCTGCCTGATGTAATAACCTGTACCATTGGCAACACAACATGTTCCAGCAGCAGATGTTTCTAAAACTGTTGAATTATTAGCTGGTGATTGTATACTTTTTGTATCTTCATTTTCCGGTTCCTTCTTTGTACTCTCAGATAAACAATCACCAGCAGATTTATCAAATACAAGTGTTTCTTGACATAGACCTTTCTCAACAGATTCAAGAGCCTTAAGATAATGAGTATCATCTAAACTTGATGAGAATTCTTCAGTTGCCTCTTCCACTTCTTCTGTTTCTTTTTTATCTTGCTTAGTATCATCTGTAGTCTTGTCTTGAATACTTTCAAATGTAAGTTTCTTTTTAACCTTTTCTGCAGAAAGGTTTGTTTTGTGAGAAAATTCAAGTTTGCTAACCTTTGGTGAATTATCACTTGGAGTGCTGAATTCAGTTGTTCCTTTTCTTTTTAAAGGAGTATTTGTGCTTGACTTTGCTGATGTTACTGGGGTGTTGTCACCATTACTTGGAGAGTTTTGAAATTTCTTTACATGACTCTGATTGGATGATGGGGTATATACTGCCGGCAAACCATCCAATGACCTAAAGGCTTCCAAAGTGTCTGCACACCAAATTGAATTATTAAGTGATTGGTTGAGTCTTTTAAGTTCTGCCACAAGCAGTAGAAAATCGAACCTATTTCCATTGTGTGCTAACAAGCATATTGGCTTTCTTAAGTGGTTGAGAAATGCATTTATCAGTGCAATGGTTTCATCTGAAAATGGTTTTTGGTTTTCTAAGCTGTCATTATATAAACCTGTAACAGTAAAAACATGGTATGTAGATATTACTTATTATTGATATCTGTAATTAACAAATATATAAATTACCATTTCATGAGTTTGGAGAAAAGCCTTTTAGGCATAATGTTAAACTTAATGAGCTATTATTTCTGAAAGGAACTACCAATTAACACTTAAGAAAAGTAGCTGCCATAATTTCCAGGATAAAACTTTGTCTGCTTTACATTTTAAGTTCAAAGTTATTGTGTTTTCCTCTCTAAGACTTAATTCATTCAACGCTTTGACTTATAAAATGTCATTGTATACCAAATGAAATGTACAGTACTTTTGGCTTATTTGCCTTAGACAAAGAAAACACTTTTCATTTACCTGTGATATTGCTTGATGTCATGGAGATTGGTTGCTGGGGGTCAAGGCAAACTGTTAATTTGTTTGTTACTCTGGGGAAGCTTCCTGCAGCCGTCAAGTCTACTCTGTTTACAGCCAACAAGCACATTTCTGTTATCCGGCATTTTCTGTCCAGTAAACTTGTTGTTTCAAAGTCCAGAAACACGTATGTAGAGATGTTTGTTTCATTTCCACCACTTGTAGCAGATGTTTCCATATCTTTAACATTGATAAAGAACTTTTTACAGTTACAGAGCAATGTGCAGTAAAAAAATAAAATTAAAAATTTGGTCTTTTCTGAATAGATTATTATTCACACATTAAGAAATTGAATGAAACACAAAAGGGTTTGATACATTAAAAGTTATCTTATCAGAATGATAGCTGTTGATACCTTTCATAGTCTTAAATATGCAATTGTGACAAAATTCTAACTTTAATAAGGGGCATAACTCCAGATATATAGCTTTTTAATAAAGCCCCGTGCAATGCTAGTCATAATCAGAATTGATTGTTAAGCAGTATCACGTACATGTAGATGCCATCTTGGTAACGATTTGGTTTTGGGCCGAAAGTCCAGTATCCCTTTCGACCCAAACTAGTCAAATAATGGCCCCAAGTGAGATCGGCTCCAAGTCGAACCGGCCCTAAAATTAGTCAATCAATCAATCTTATTCTATCCAATCCAATATATCCTATCCTATCTCTACATTTTACTGCTTCAAAATCATAATCGATTACACTAAGCAGGCGCGTTGTCTGGGAATAGCTGTAAAAACAAATATGTTAAGTGCAAATTTTTTGACATTAGGTAAAAGCAAGTTGAAAAAGAACTACAAGACTAAGATAATTACAATGACATCATGTCCTAACAGTATCATATCCTATCAGTATCCTATCCTGTCCTAGCTAAGGAGACTTTGAAGCGACAGGTTTTATAACTACTGCTAGACCTGTTGCAACGTCAAGATAAAACTTAAAAGCGACATATAAAGTTATGGAAGCCAGAGGATATCCCCGTCCCATCCTTTTATACTGCAACACCCTATAAAAATATAAATGAAAAAGTAATAAAAAAGTGTGGCCGATTTGACATGAGGCCGATTTGACTCTTTTTGGGCCGATCTTACTTGGGGCCCATTTGTCTGTATCCATACTGAGCTTTCGGGTCATTTTTTAATGAAATGCATGTAATGTTACCCAAATAAAATAAAATATTGACAGAAAAATCAATTTAAACATATCTTCAAATAAAATGCTTACCTTTTCCTTTTTGTCAAATACTAAAAATACTATGTACAAGCACTTTTCATGATGACGTACACGGGATTTTCTTGTTGTGCTCACGTGACTTTCAAAAATAAATGACTAATTTTGGCTGTTACATTTATCAATAAATTATTTATCTTCTTGTACGCTTTTTCCAGTGGTTTATAAATGCGTTTTATGAGTCATTCAATTATTTGTAATATAATTAATCATACTGTCTATTGAAATTTGAACTTGAAATGATTGATGATAGCATATATCTTACTAGATAATTATTTTTAACGTCAATTAATGGAACAGCAATAACCTTGAATATCCGCCATATAGGAATACCCAACACCCAATGTATGGAATTTTAACTGAATTTCGACAAATCCACTGATTGGCGTTTAAATTGTAAGTTTCACTTAAGTGTTTAACACATTTATTGCTTTTTACATTATTTTTGCACCCTTTATGTTTTAGAAAATAAATACTTAGTGTTAAAGTAAACTTGTGGCAGTTGCAAACCGGTGCAGTGGTTAATTTGACATGCCGACCGCGCCCATTACTGGCATCCGGCATTGTTTCCCATTAATAGGACCATGTTAGACATTTGATCATTTACCATCTATCAGCTTGATCAAAAGAACAGTTACTTTAACTATGTATTCATGGACCATGTACTTTCAATAATGAATCTCAATGATTCAAATATCCTTGCAGTTTTAGGGCCAAGAACACTAAATATTTTATGACTAACTTTACAGGTTAACTCATTGCCAGTTATTGCCACTTGAATTTCTAGTCCAAGTTTAGCGATTTTAAAAGATTTGAACTCGCGTACATACGCAATTTTTCAGGTGTGCCACACTCACCTGAATTTAGACAGCGTCAACCTGTCACCCTTACAAGATACCAGAAACTTTAAGTTGGTTTACATATATACTATTTACCGACAATAAGAGAGACATAAAACATCTGAAGTGGTGGGTTTAGTAGTAGTCTAGTCCAAATAATTAGAGGTAAATGGGAGTACTCCGAGTAGTCTAGTCCAAATATTTCTTTTCTTCTTGCCAACCTAAAGATAGATAAAGCTGCAGGCCCAGACCTTGTTCGGCCAGTTGTCCTCAAAGAACTGAGGAATGAAATCACAGATATTATCACAATTCTATTCCAAAAATCTTTATCCTCTGGTACAATTCCCTCTGACTGGACCAAAGCCTATGTTTGCCCTATTTACAAAAAAGGTGACAGCACAGATCCAGCCAACTATCGACCGATTTCATTAACATGTATCCTTTGCAAAACGCTCGAACACATTGTCGCCTCACTGTGCTCACATCTCTCTTCACACTTCAGTAATCACAACATTCTCTTCGACTTTCAAAATGGCTTTAGGGAGAAACGCTCATGAGTCATGTGAAAAGCCTAGGTCACAAATAAGAAAATGCCGCCGGGCGGCATCTGTTTCTCCAAAAAATCGCAATATCGGCCGGCGTCCGTCCGGCGGAAGTGACTATCGGACGGCAGCAGCTGAAAATTTTGCTCATCGGGCGGGCGCCTTCGAGTTTTAAGTAATACTTAAAAGCTAACGGCGGCCGGACGATCATTTTTGGGGTCACTGAGTATAAATATCATCGAGCGGACATCGTCGCCCGGCGACCGGGCGATGATTTTTTTGATCGGGCGATTTTTTGTTCTACTAAAACAGCGTCCGATTTAAAAGGCGTCCGGGCGGACATCGGCCGGGCCCCGCCCGGTGCCTGAATAGAGCTAAGTAGTCAAACGATTATCGCCCGGTACCTGGACTATTCATGTACAGGCACCGGGCGGTCATCGTTTTGTCATCCGGCGACCGGGCTGCTTGTGTTTGTTGTAATTTCAGCTTGAAGAAGTTGTAATTGCCTCAAAAATATATTTGTGAATTTCTTTTGAATACTAGTAAACATGAATTTTTTCTTCAATGTCCATGCGAATGTCTGATTGATTTTCGCCTTCTACGGCCTCGATACTGGCCTGTTGGTGACTCGTTGTTAACAACACGGACCAACTCCTTGGCCTTCCCCTTGGGTTTGGCAGCTGACATCTTTGCTGGCATAATTACAACTGGCTGATTTATCTAGGATGTCATTAAATGTAAAGTCATTGTCGCCCGGCGCCCGGCAACCGTCCGATTCACTTTTAAATCGCACAGGCGCCGTACGGACATCGGGCGGCGACCGCCTGATTCGTTCAATTCTTTCTGTAAAATCCACTCGGCAAAAATCGCCCGACGACTGTTTCATTCGTGACCACGCAAGGTATCAGATTTAAAATCGCCCGGCGTCCACGACATCAAAAAATCTGCCGATTTTATAAAAATCGTTTAATCGGACGGCGCCCGTTTTATTTGTGACCTAGGCAAAACACAGCTTATTGAACTAACAGACTCCTTTGTCAACAACATCTCAGCAGGGAAACAAACAGATCTTATTCTCCTTGACTTTAGCAAAGCCTTTGATAAAGTAAATCATCATAAACTTGTCCTTACCCATTACCCTTCAAGAAAACGGTGTCTCCACACAAATTCTCAATTGGACACGTTCCTTCCTGATAGGCCGAAGCTAAACTGTTGTACTGGAAGATGAACACTCTACAGAAGTCCCTGTAAACTCTGGTGTCCACCAAGGCTCCGTCCTCGGCCCACTCTGCTTTCTGATCTACATTAATGAACTTCCATCTTCTGTCTCCAAGTCTCAAATTCGCCTCTTTGCTGATGACACTGTGGTTTACATTACTATAAACTCGTCCTCAGACTCACAATCCCTTCAGGAGGATCTTAATAATATGCAAATCTGGGAAAGGGAGTGGGACATGGAATTCAACCCCTCAAAATATCAAGTCCTTCACATCACTAAAAACAAAAAAATCATCAACAATAAGTACTTCCTTCATGGTCAAGTTTAACATCAGTTCCTAGCTCAAAATACCTTGGCCTTGACTAGTCCACAGACCTAAACTATAACACACATATCTCAAGAATTACATCAAATGCAAACAAAACCCTAGGATTCATAAAACGAAATCAATACAAAAAATGAAAAAGTCAAACAACTAGCTTATAAATCCCTAGTAAGACCCCAGTTAGAATACGCATCAACTGTTTGGAGCCCCTACACACAATCAAACATCCAAAAAATAGAGATGGCCCAAAGACGAGCAATACGCTGGGTTAAACAGGATTACTCCCCTTTGTCATCAGTTACAGCCATGCAGAAAGATCTTGGCTGGCGTTCTCTCGAGCATCGCAGACTAGACTTTAGATTTATTATGTTTTTTAAAATTTACCATAATCTAGTAGCCATTAGCCTTCCCACCTACATTAAAACTCCATCTAGGCTTACTAGACATATGCATCCCCTCTCTTAGGAAAATACAGGTTACATCAGACTACCATAAGTTCTCCTTCTTCCCCCACTGTATCTTACTTTGGAACCAGCTCCCAGGGAACATTGTCACCCTGCCTGATCTAGATCAATACAAACAGGCAGTGGTTAAGATACAGTATTAGTTGACTTGTTGTGTTTTTACTTTTAAATCTTTCTTTCACCCTTACTAATAAAAACATTTTAACAATGACTAGAAGTTTTCAATGTCTCTCACTGTCCTGATCATGTTCATTTTCAGGTTTTTACTTTCTCTCACACCTTTTACTAACACACCCGACGCGCACAATTTCCTGCCTTTAACACTCGCGAGAGGGGTTGGCAGTACTCAGAGACAGACAGACAGACAGACAGACATGGGAGTACTCCAAGTAGTCTAGTCCAAATATTTAGACGTAAATGGGAGTACTCCAAGTAGTCTAGTCCAAATATTTAGACGAGGATATGAAGCTATTTTTTACATTAGTCAAATCTGCTTTGCATTTTCTGATAAATGTAAAACTGTAAAAAAAAAGAAAATGGGATGTCTTTCAATGAAGGACTAGGAGTAGTCAAAATTTTGACATGCCAAACCAAGAGATTCTGAAAATTTTGAAATCAGTGATTTGAATAGCATTGTTTTCTAGACTTTCTATTAAGGAACAGCAACTTTTGTCATTTTATCATAATAACGGAAATGATCATTAAGGAAAGTTTGCACTAACATAAATTCTATTGATGTTATCAGTCCCTGTATAGGCTTTGATTAAGGCTAATTATGCTTTTATGTTTGATATTTATCTATTTATCTACTGAATCTAAAAAATATACAATTTTTTTTCTTTTCAAAGTTATCTTTTTTTTTCAATGTTCTATTCATTTCTTTTTATTTTTTCTACTCTGATTATGCAGTTTTGAATCAAGCTTCTTTTGCCGTTATGATTATTTATTCCATGTGCTTAATTAACAAAAAATGATTTAATAATTCATCTTTCATACATATAAAACAACAAATCATAAGCATGAAAAACAACGATGTTATAACTTATAACATAACTATTTATTATTTAATCTTATTTCATGCTTTCCAGTGTTTTATTGTAATATATCAGATGATTATATTCTGATAAACCACTAGTGAAATTTATAAAATATTATTTTCAGTGTAGCCAAACTATATCTGAATGCGGATGAAAAGAAAATCATAACTAAATGGAATAACGGGCAGAAATAAATGCCGTCATGCGTAAATTTTGCTTCTTTAGGAAAAGAAAGTCGATGTCCCCATACATCATGTTAGAAACGTAACAAAGTTAGAGGAACTATATTTCAAAATTGATGATGTGACGTCATGATGTGATGATGTCAAAAAGGAGAACGAGCGACGTTTCGTGGCAAAATCAGTAAAAAGTACTTAAAAATTAAAATCACTTAAAAAATATGAAATAAAAGGAAAATTTATTTGTTTTACATATAAGATTGAAATATATTTCATTCGTGAACACCAGATTATATTTTCACTCGTGGCTACGCCACTCGTGAAAATATTGCATCTGATATTCACTCAGTGAAATCATATTTCAATCTTACATGCAAAACAAACAAATATCCTCTATATAAATATAACTTTGCCTACTGTACATATACAATGTACTTTGTATAATGCATCATGCAACTCCGACACTTTATCAAGATTACAACGCTTGCAAGCATTACCTTTGTATTCATTTTGGTTTTACAAAATGGCGGAGCATCTTTATTAAAGTGAATACAGAGGACAAATGCGGTAACTTGGTTAAAATCCTCGTTTAAAGACACAAAATAACACATACATTTTTGACTTTCATATGATTTTGAAAAGTGCCATACAGCAAGACAATGCAGTGTGTCATGGCTAGCCATACATGACTCACATACGTCTAGCACTTTTGGCTAGGGCCTGTACAGGTAGCCAATCTTCTATTAAATGCTTTTTGGTAGCTTTTTTTATGCCTGTAAATATTACATATGGAATGGTGAAATACTTTTACTTTTATCAAATATTTTTTTTAGTAAAAAATATGAAGTGAGTGAAATATTAAAATAGATAAATACAGAATCCCTAAAGAAAGCCCAACACGGCAAAATTGAAAATGTTGCAGGCTCGGTTTGATTGAGCCTGTTCATGGACGGTACTGGAAAGTGCAAGTTACCGTCCACGCCCCCTAGCACCGGCTTAAGCAGAATTCAACATTTAAACATGAAATAGTAAAATTTTGAATTTAGAAACATCCGCAGATGTGGTCATACGGCGGTTGTCATGGAACCTTCAATGTGACACTTCCGTGCCATTCCATGAAAAGCGGCGTATGGTCCCCAAGTAATAAAAAGCGTGTGCCCTAAACGAGAAAACAATGGGCGGAACTAAATAAAATGGAATTTGGAAAGGGGATCAGAGGTTATGAAGCCTGCGTATCACAGATAAGACGTCAAAAAACAAATTTAAAAAGCAGGCAACATATCCTAAGGGTGATTCAACATTATTCAAGTAGGAATATTGGAACCACCCAACTAGAAAATGCCGAAAAGTTGAAACTAAAAATACCACAAGCACAACAATAATGTCGTGCTGAACGATCTTCAAGGATCGAAAATATAACATCATTGATTAAATGTACGGGGAGACTTTTTACAGCCGCCACACGGCACAAATAACACGGATGTGATCATAAAATAGATAAATACAGAATCCCTAAAGAAAGCCCAACACGGCAAAATTGAAAATGTTGCAGGCTCGGTTTGATTGAGCCTGTTCATGGACGATACTGGAAAGTGCAAGTTACCGTCCACGCCCCCTAGCACCGGCTTAAGCAGAATTCAACATTTAAACATGAAATAGTAAAATTTTGAATTTAGAAACATCCGCAGATGTGGTCATACGGCGGTTGTTAAGCTTGATGAGAAATACATTAAAATTTAATTCTGTCAGTTGCTACTTTATATGTTTTTTTGTTTTTTTTTTGTTTTAATAGAGGCTTAAATAATTGTTGCACTTATTTTTAAACAGTGCAAATGTGACAGTTATCTGGTCTTGGAATACATGACTTTACTCTGGCAAATTCTTGCATTCTTCTTACATACTGTAAGCTAGCTCAGGGATGAAAGAATTCGAAGACCGTGGTGTGGATCGAATTTCATCAGTGAGGGGCAAGTGGTTTGAAGTCAACGACCTCCACCACTTAGCCATGGATTTGACATTTTCATGCCCTGCTTACAACTGCGCCTTGTCATGATAAATATCCCAAGTTTTATGTTGATTTCTTTTAAAGTTTGAAAATATTAGAATAAATTGCAATGTTTAAGTTTTGCATGAAGTCAGCTTGACTTACTTTCAGCCTTATTATGCTTCATAAGGCAAATAAAACTTATAATACCAGTACTGTAATATAAAGTTTTACTTTTGCACTTTAAGTTTTTATAATTATCATGCATGCTCATTGTTGAGTGGACCTTAAAATAATAATCCAGAGGCTATCCAGAGACCTAAAATTTCCAGAGACTATGAAATACATTGAAAAAGAAGATTAATTTAAAAAATCAAATTTGTTTTCATCCATTACATTATATGTTTAAACAGGTGTAAAGAAATCGTGTAAGCATAAGAGATTGTAGTCATGGAAACAGATTGTAATAATTTTGGTTTATTATAACCCAGGTAAAATGTAAACTATACAGCTAGTTTAAGTAGGAGGAAAATGATTTATTATGTTTGGTTAACGATAGAAAGAATTTAGTTAAAAATGTTTTATTATGTTATCTTTCACCTTGATAGAAAACATTCAATATTTATATATAAGAACATACATTTTTAGTATCAAAGACTATCCCCCACACCTTTTTCGACAAAGCAAAAGAACAAAAGGAAACAAAAGTTGCCAAGATGATTGCAGATTATTAAATATTATATACCTGTGTTTTGGATTTTAATATCACAAATTTGATCAGTATATTTTCATAATATACCAAAATAGAAAAAAAAAAATTATTTTAACAACACCCTTTTAGAAAATGTAAGTTACATCTTGTGGGGAAGAAGCCTTTTAATATACAATATTTTCTGGCTGGTGTACTGGAATATATGTATGCAGGCCTGTATCATTATGTATGTATGTTTATTGAAATGCCAGATGTGTAAACTAATGATATGATTGACTGATCATTAACATATTATGTTATATTTTGTGTATCATAATGGGGTGCTGTTAGCCTGGTGTATACACATGTGTTATGATTTATGCATGACTGACCTTTATCTAGCCATGATGATCAAAGTATGCAGCAGACTCTTATCTTGTCACTACCATACTTACTATAAAAATATCACCTCTACTTCAAGTCTAATCCGCTGTATGAGCCAGGTATTGAGGAAAACATAGAGCTGTTGCGTGGTAAAGAATAAGCATTTTATTAAACTGACTAAACTGTATAATATGTAAATTGAAGAGTGTTGCTTTAAGTTGGGTTTATGGTATGAGTCTGCTCGATAATGATTAATTCCATCAGTCCCTTTAGGTTATGGCAATTTAGTACAGACCAGTCATGCTCTTGCAACTAATATAAACATTTTTAAAGTGTTGTTGATTAAAGAATTATGTTTCACCCTTATTAAAAAATTTATTGCTACTAAACATTTTAAAGAGTAATGTTCTGCAAGAATCATGCACCACCCTTATTAAAAATTGTATTGCTACTAAACATTTTCAAGAGTTGTTTTGCAAAAATCATACACCACCGTTAATATTAAAAATTGTATTGCTTAGTTCCCAGCTGATGTAAGAGTCCAATTTTATTCTTACAATACATATTTTGGAGAGTTTAAAGAGATTGGTTCCCATTGAAACTCACATATAAATTATATAATGCATATAATAATATTTTTATGATTAAACATTCCAGTTCTCATTAATTGATTCTATGAATATCATAATAATAATTAAGTTGATTGTTTCCATTCCTTAAGCTGATTATAGTTTCTAGATTGCCTTGAAAGGTTTACATTATTTAGTATCTATGATATCTCTGTTGTTAGGAAATGCTTTTACATGAAATACGGTATGTGTGGAATGCGTTACTGAGATGCTATGATGATAAGCCCAGGCTTTCATGTTATACTCACAGCTGGATTGGCTATATACATATAATGTGTACCAGTCAGTCATTAGAGAGTGAGCAGTGTTGAAAAAGATTTCTGGCATTATCTGTAATAATTACATTAGTTTACCTTGTGTATATGGAAATTAAAGTATAGAGCAGCTGTTTTAGGTAGGTTTAATTGAATGATTAAAGTGTATAAAGTTTCTTGTTACAACTATTAAGTGAAGAAAAGGAGGTGTTCTGCATTTCAAAGTGACTTTGGCTGTTTTATTAAGAATATTTTTTTTAGCTCGACTTGTTTTCAAAACAAAATTTGTGATGTATTTCGTGACATAGGATTTATCTCTGAGAATATCATATAACTTAGATATTATAGTAATCAGTTTCTGGGTATATGCTATTTATTCTGAACCACTGTTTACCACTAAGTTTAACTTTAAAGCTTCTTTACTTAAATAGTGAATCATCAGTTGATAGAATCAGAGTTATGAGCCTATTTGTACATGTGATTTTATCTTGAAAACAAACAATCGTAACAATCAGGTGTGGTACCAATTAGAATTTAGACATTGTGATTTGCATGGACATAATATAAACTTTCTGGAGAAAGAAACCCAAAAAATGTGAATGTATTTATTCAAATCCTATTAACTTGTCATTTGAATGTCAATGAGTCAGTCTGGAATACCAAGACGATGACATTTTCACAACCTGTTGAATATCACCTTTGGGTATATATATAATCACATGAATTGATTTTATAGTCTTCTTTTTCCTCCCTGCCTTGTCTGGTTTCGGAACTGGAAAATGAAGCCTTTTCTCGGTTTTGTTAATCATAAAAGTCTGTAATTGAAATTCAGAAAGGGGATAGTTTCAACGTTGTTGACATGTGGTTTTGTGTTTATTGAAAATTTGCTATTAAAAATACTATGAATCATATTTCTGTGGTTTAAGGCATCTTATGTTTAAAATTAAGGTAGTGTCTAGCAACTTGTGATGGTCTGCACTGAATAATTTTAGAAAAGTGAAAATTTGTGCCATTTTACAATTTAGAATTTATGTTATTTGTAAAAATATATTAGCCCCTGTTCAGAATTTTGGTATGTCTTTATAGGTGATTCAAAGGCACCTTGACTCTGAAGAAAATTAATGGATTTAAATATTGTTTACATATATATTAGCTATGTAGAATTGTAATGTGAAGAAAGCATCATTGATGAGAAAATATTTCAATTTGTCATGTATAAATTGCATTCAGAGGCTTCATTGTAATTTCTACAGAGTTTGTAGTTTTAATAGTCCTACTCTGTGACCAAACATTAGTTTTAGTACATGTATCATTTTGTGATCCACCAGAAATCCTGTCAATAACTAAAAAGTTTTGGCTAGAAAAATCAAAGCACAGAAGGCGCTTAATTTGTTTGGGTCTCAGAATGTCAGAAAGGTGAAGGTTGTGAGATTATAAACCAATTTGTTTGTAAAGTGTCACCAATGCTGTTTCCAGTGTTATAACTATAGAAATTGGCTATAAGACTAATTACAACGCTGATATTCAATTCAACTTTTATTTGGCTTAATTAAAAAAAGACAACAACAAAAAAACAAAACAAAAACATGAGTTGCCTGAACTGGGATTTGAACTCCAGTCCTCTCGCTTCTAAAGCGAGGGTGTAAACCCCTCGACCGCTGGGGGTTATAAGATAACAGCTTGAAGAATACTGTATTATTCTTAATTAGAGTTTGTAACCCTTATTAATTTCGATATATTTTGTTCACGGTTAACCTGTTGTTTAACACCATGGAGCTGAATATAAGCATGTATATCTATAGAATAACACAATATTAGAAATCTTTGTCCAATCTGGAACTATTTTTTCGTTACGAAAAATTAATGCGCCGTCATTTGACAATCTTTCCGCAGAGATATCCCCTTAATTTTTTGGCATTAATGTACATATGAAGGGAAGTAACCGCTTCAAGGAGTTTGGACTACTTTCGGCATTTGCAAATAAGAACATCAGGGTCTGAAATTTCGCTGCCATTATTTGTTTGGTCTGATGACCCAAACAAATAAAAAAAAGAAGAAGAAAGTGAAGTAACGAGCTAAATTCAATACATGAAGAAACATAATAATGGTCATACATCAATATATTATATCAATATTGTTGCTTGATGACAGTTTTAGTGGGTACTGTCTCAGACACTTGTAGAAACTCAATGTTTATTATTTATACAGAATCATAAGAATGAGATTCTGTGGTTACAAAAATGACATTTAGATTTTTTCTCTTTTTTTTTTTAGAAAAATCGGACCTACCAGTATAATCTTCAAGTGATAATGTTTTAAGTAACCTTTTAGAAGTCTGTAGGTTTCCCAATATTCTTAAATAGAATTATTATTGCGGTCATAAGCGAGCTTATTTTATTAATCACTATAAATTATTGTTTTTTTTTAAGCAGTGAATTTTTTTCTTCTTCTTATGGCATAAGTTAATATTCGTGATTTATGACTTTGAAGCACTGTTTCATGCCTTTTGTGACGAGACGTGATCAATATAAAGTAAGTAGTGTACGAAGAAACTTGGAGCTTCGTGGAAGCAACTTGTAATGTTGTTTTCTTTCAAAATGTCAATGTGGATATTCTCTTCAGGGATGTGATGTTATAATACAAATTGATTTCTATTTTATGTAATTAATTAAGGAAGAGTTTTACTTGATATTTAATCGATGTGCATCTCTATGAGGAAATAAAAATGAAAGGAAGTTATAAATACGTTAATATGTTAATTATTTATGACAAAAAAATGTTGAAATTTAATTCTGCTTGTTTGTTATGTTGGAGAAAATTAGAATAGGAAAATGTTAATTGCACAAAGTGTTCTTGGAAAGTGTGCACGCTTTAATTTGATTTGAATCAACATGAGCGTTTTATTCCCTTTTGATTTCAGTTCCAGAAGATTATTGCTGATTTAAGTGATTTTAGAATATTGAATTTCTGAAAATTTCAGAATTTCAAAATTGCCGAGAAAATTTATTTGTCTGGACTAAAGAGAGGTGTTTTATGTAATGTGTCAGGGAATATGCATGTAACATTGTATCTTATAAAGAGAACAGGATTCAGGAATTAATAAACATTAAAGGATTCCAATGAAAAAATGCCCGTTTTTAGAGGATCATCCAGACTTATTTTTAGCGGCAGTGGCTGTACTGATTTGTGCATATACGATATTTTACGGACTTTATTGCATGATTCTATATCTTCTAAGTCTAATGTCCAAAAGTAAGTAAGTTTCTGTTGTTGTAATTGTGGTATTTTATTGTGTTTAGTTGAATATTAGGTATTTAATTAAATTAATAAAATGGATCCAGAAAGGCCAGCATAAAAATATTCAAATTCAGTTTGTATTAAATCTGAATAGAAGATTATATCCATGTATATAATGTTGCAGGTATATAATGGCATTTGACCGGATATTGCTGGTACAGCTGAAAGGTAAAAACAAGCTATTTCAAACAGCACCCAAGATGGGGACTGATCAGCGATGGTTATAAATAACAACTTGTGTATTCAAATTTACCTGATGTTTGCTGAAGTTTGATTGGGAGAACTCCCTCCCTTTGTCTTTGTTCCTTTCCTTTAGTGTTGTGGGCATGCCATCGTATTGGCTTTGCAGCTTGAACCCAAATCTTTTACCTAAATAGGAGTAAATGGGGACCACTGGCAATCTTTGGATTTGAGGTCAGGCTTGTGCTGCACCAGTCCTTTTATGAAGTATTATAGCTTTACTTTAATTGTATAGCTTCACATCAGTGTTAATGGCAGGAAGAATTGTATAATTTTATGTATCAGAATTCTAAAATATAACAATTGATTATGGTGAGTTGATATCTTGAAGTGGACTCATCCATCTTCCAATCTTGACAAACTCTTAGAGTAAATAAATTTCAAAATATATACTGACTGAATAGCGAACAGTTAAGACCATGATCTGAGATGGCAGAGATGTGCCAGATGATTTTGGTCTACACTGTTCGCATGGACAGAATCTGTTGATGCCAGCAGGGTACATGTAAATGTTAAGAATTAAGTCATAAGTTATGTTATATATATCATTGAATGTGATAAAGATGGTTTCTATAAATAGAGACTGTCTCAAAATTGCTAAAAACAGATAGATTAAAACTGAATACGAATTAGGAAGTGACAGTTGCAATATTAGTCTGGTCCTCAAGTTTGACAGTTAATGCGGCAATGAATTGTATTACATAAGGTGCAGACAACACAAAATATGCAATATTGATGAACCAGCCAACAAGGCAGAAACATTCATTATTAGTCTGAGTCACGATAGTTTGAAGTGTTGAGCAAATTGTGAGATAATTTGTCCTTGGTTTATACAGAATTGATAGTTTGTGTAAGAAGCTTTAAGATTATAGACACACACTTTCAAATCCTGTTCCTGGAATAAACCAGTACTGAGCAATGAGTGTAAAGTTTCTAGCACAAGGAAACAACAACTTGCCCCAAGTGGGGTTTGAACCCATGCGGCTAGTGATCATTAGATTACTAGGCAGACATGTTAACCAGTCAGCCATGCTGCCATTTCTTGATCAAAATAAATTTAATAATAATTTTTGCTAATGCTATAACACAAATTTTGACTCAGAAGCACAATAACTCAGATCTATAAGCCTATTTCCACCACTCGGTTTTTAAGCATGGTACATGAAAGTATAAAGATCTCTCAAACAAATAAACTGGCAAAATGTCACATTCTATGAACCGGAGTAAGAATAAGAATTTAAATATCAGATACATGAAATATAGATAGTCTGAAGTGTGAAAGATAATGAATAAACTCACTGAAATTATAAGAAAATTAGATCATATAAAATTATATTCTGATAAAACTGTCACAAGGAGAGATATTTCTATGTATTTTTATTGATGGACGATGCAAACGCAAATAGTCTTTGTATATATATATATAAGAATTACATACTGTTGCTGGAGTGCTTCAAACAGCTTTCAAATTTTTTGGCTTTCTTTCAAAAAAAAAAGTACGAGAAGTTTTCTAGCATCAATAGCATCCAGACATACAAGGAGCTGTATTCATAGATTTTGTTATTTATCTATTGATCTGATAATTATCATTGATTCAGATATCAGATAAAAGTTTTGTTTGAAGCTATCTGGAGGAAGAGCTAATAAGTTTGTTCCAGAATCAATCAAGTTGTGCTAGGTTTACTTGATTACTTGATTATAATCACAGATTTTCATTTTGACTGGCTAGAACAGAACATAATTGCAGCATTTGGTCCGGATTTTCAGTGTATCTTGTCTGGTACATGTTGTAATGTAACACCCATTGAATAAGAAGTAACATTGATTCTACTGCACTGGACCACCTAGGGTTAATGAGATGAACATATGATCTTATCAGATGACCAAGCAGAACGCTAAAAGTATCCTATCAGAGTGGCCGCAGTAAATTTCTCTTAATTTATGTGTTTATGTGTTATTACTAGAATTAAGATTTATTCAATTATTCTTGTTAAATGGATTAATACAATTACTTAATAACTTTTGTAAAATGGATTAAATACCGGATTTATTTGTTCATAATTTAATTTAAAGTGACAATATTCTGGATATAACAATTGACTTCTGTTTTTGATTTGATTATCCATTTATATTTTCCACATGGATTGCTACAAGAATGGGTAAAGTGTTCAGTTCCAGTAGGGAACTCCACTTTTCAAGAAGCCCAACAGTCGCTATATAACCAGTACAGTAGGTACTGAGGCGTACTGCAACGACCCCAGAGTTTGCGGACAGTAGGTCCAACATAACTCTGCAACAAAATTTGGAATGTCTAGAGTTTGCGGACAGTAGGTCCAATATTAACTCTGCAACAGATTAGGAAAATCTGTTTCGTCATCATGGAATGATGGACAACAGTATGAAGCCTTGGCCAGATGATTGACCTTCCAAGTTTTTATGCTACAACTACTACTACAACAACAAAGACAATATTGCTTTAACTTGAAGTTATCAAATTAATATTATATTATTTAACAATTTAATTTCTTGAGCCACGAACATACCAAAGTCATGTGTCTTAATTAGGCCAACGAAATGCACATATCACAGCTTATAATTTATAAGACTCTTATTCTATTGGTTAAAAAGATCTGCAGTATCTTACTGTTTTAAATCTTACTTGATATAAGAAAATATCAGCTCTTGCTCACAAAATATAATTCTATGTTTAGTTGGGTAACTGTATGATAAGTTAAAATAAAAATTATTTGAATTAAAGATATAATATGCTCAAATTCATTGTATTTTTAAAATATGATAATTGCTATACAGTCTCTTTTTTAATATAAAATAAACATGTTTTGACTACACACTAAGAAGATATCTTATGTCTTAAACTCTACACAATTTAGAGCACAATAAGAATGCATAGTGTCAAAAAAAAAAAAAAAAAAAAAAAAAAAAAAAAAAAAAAAACTTTACTTATATGCAGCTTCCCAAACACAGTTTGTACATTCTTTTATTCAAATAAGACATATTTAGAAAGAAATACATAGATTTCAAATAATTTCTGGGATAAAAATATTTTACTCTGTGATGAGTATAGTATATGTTTAACATGCTTTGGGCGGGAAAACAGTAAGTTACATTTTACAGTATCATCCTTGAACAGGCTCATTCAAACCAAGCCTGCAACAATTTCATTTATGCTGTTTTGGGCGTATTGTAGAGATTTTATTTGCACAAAAATGGTTTTATATTAGAGGAATTTTCTGGAGTAAGTTTTGCCTAGAAATGTCAAGAACTGTATACTCCAAATTTGTTACATAACAGGGAATATGCTGGAGTAAGTTTTGCATAGAAATGTCAAGAACTTTGTACTCCACATTTGTTATATATGATGGAATATGCTGGAGCTAGTTTTGCATAGAAATGTCAAGAACTGTGTACTCCAAATCTGTTATATAAGAGGGAATATGCTGGAGATAGTTTTGCATGGAAATGTCAAGAACTGTGTACACCAAATTTGTTATATAAGAGGGAATATGCTGGAGCTAGTTTTGCATAGAAATGTCAAGAACTGTCTACTCCAAATTTGTTATATAAGATGGAATATGCTGGAGCTAGTTTTGCATAGAAATTGCAAGAACTGTGTACTCCAAATTTTTTATATAAAATTGAATATGCTGGAGCTAATTTTGCATAGAAATGTCAAGAACTGGGTATTCCAAATTTGTTATATAAGAGGGAATATGCTGGAGCTAGTTTTGCATAGAAATGTCAAGAACTGTGTACTCCAAATTTGTTATATAAGATGGAATATGCTGGAGCTAGTTTTGCATAGTAATGTCAAGAACAGTGTACTCCAAATTAGTTATCTATATAAAAGCAAATATGCTGGAGCTAGTTTTGCATAAAAATGCCAAGAAACTGTTTGTACTCCAAATTTGTTATATAAGATGGAATATGCTGGAGCTAGTTTTGCATAGTAATATCAAGAACAGTGTACTTCAAATTTGGTACTATATAAGAAGGTATATGCTGGACCTAGTTTTGCATAAAAATGTCAAGAACTGTGTACTCCAAATTTGTTATATAAGAGGGAATATGCTGAGCTAGTTTTGCATAAAATGACAAAACCGTGTACTACAAATTAGTTATCTATATAAAAGCGAATATGCTGGAGCTAGTTTTGCAAATAAATATCCAAACCTGAGTTTCTCCAAATTTGTTATATAAGATGGAATATGTTGGAGCATGTTTTGCATAGAAATGTCAAAACCGGTTTGCGAGTACTCCAAATTTGTCATTACGAGAAGGAATATGTTGAAGCAAATTTTGCATATCTTGTCAAAACCAGAATACTCCCAAATTTTTTATATACGAAGATCAAAATATGCTGGAGAAAGTGTTTTGCATAGAAGTGTCAAAACTGTGAGTCCAAATTTGCTCTTGGGAAAACGCACCATTTGGAGCTGATCTTATGAAGGAATTGTTACTTTCCTTACGGAAAGTAAACACATATTAAATAACATTGGTTGTATATAGTGTGAGGTAAGAATCTCAGGGCAACCATGAGTACATATACAAGAAAGCTAACAGAATGTGAGTATGCATTGTTTTTACAATACTCTAGAAACACTTCGAAATACCCTGAACATTGTAAGTTGATAACTTTCAATATTGGTACTTGCTCGAGATGGTTCAATAATGAAATTTATATTGAATAACTCTTTACCTGTATATCTCAAGTAAAGTACACTGACAATGTCGATTGTAAAGAACTTGCTTTTATTTTTAAGAAAATGACATATCATTCGAAATGGAAGAACATGAATAAAGATATGAAAAGTTTTAGTGAAGAAAATAAACATTTAATCACTAAAATATTTTCTATCCAGAATTTCTTCGACTGAAAGGTGTATATAGACATAGCTAAATGCATAATTGAATACATGTTTGATATACTTTGTAATGCATTGAAATTTATTTGCTCAAAGCTAACTACAGTAAAACATAGAAAAGAAATAAAATGAATTAATGAATATAATAAAATAAACTATTTAAGATGGAAAAAAAAAAAAAAAAATCATTTGCATTTGCCTTGTCTTTCATTGTTGGACAAACCTATGAAACCAATGTTTTTACCATTCATTACAATAATGATAGTTTATACAAAGTTGTAATGTGCAGTATTTTAGATGGTTAAGATAAGGTTGATAATTTGGATTTATTGTATACATGTACTACATCTTCAGATAAATCTCTCACTGGACCCTCTCAGTGAATTGTTTTTGTTAGGGTTTATCATCGGACTTATTCCTGGGAAAACAGCAGGTATTAATAGCTGTGCCTGGTTTGTAGGTCAAACATATGTCTTAATTTGATTTGTTTGTTTGCAAAGGAGGGGTTGCTAATTAACCTTCACTGTGTTATGATCCATGGCACTATAAATCACTCAGAGAGGGATTTTGTGTCGGACCTATCACAACAATAGGCAAACAAAATCCTGATTGTGCTACGGCTGTCAAAGTGTCATTAAAATTTTGATTTTAATAATTGAAACAACTAGTTTCAATAAAAATATTAATTATATCAAGAAAACTGCAGTTTAGTCTATGAAACATTTCTACGGTTGATGAACGCATTTATATTTGTAGACTGCATGTTAATTAGTCAACTAGAAATGTTATAAAATTGAAAAGAAATGGCAGGTAAAATTAATGATTATATCATTATATGTAGATGTGGTACCTTACTCGTCATTGCCCGGGGAAAGGAAAAAACACTAAGGCAGATTATTCTACCAAATGGCATGATCATAGAATATTACTTGTTTGGGTTTTGTTTTTCAAACAACTGAATAAGTTAAGTGGTGATAAGAGATTCAGCCATTTGTTTTGGTAGTTTTTCATTATCGTTTTTGAAATAAATCAGTTGATGACTTAATTAACTAATTAATTGATTGATTGATTCCAAACAAAAATGATAATAATATTAATAATTCAGGAAAAATGAACAAATTCATTTGTATGTTTCATTATATCCTATCCTGTATCGAGTGGAATCGAAAACGTGAACCATAGAAACATGTACTGTAACTGCAATACAGAGCTGATTTGGAAAATAATATACATGTGTTATTGAAGAAAACATGCATGGAAAAAAATGTAAATAATATAAAACGAATAATGGCAGGTTTAGGCTTAATGGCCCTTTAACCGCAGATCAGTAATTTCAAAAACACTGATTTTTGCAAGATATCAGAAATCGAGCCTAAAGAAATTATAATTAAAAACATAAATGTGTTGCTTTAAAACCATAGAAAAACTTCGAATATCACCACATGTGAAAGAATTTTTGTGCTACACGTATATGTGTGTCAAACTTGTTTGCAATTTTCTGTTTACAATATACGATACAATGTTATCAATTTTGCAATGTAACATTTGCAGCAGGGGTCAAGCCTATAATGACCTTTAATTTCCGCACAGTAGAAATAGGAATAGTATTCTTTTATAATGATTGTTACTTTTACAGCATTTTATGTATATGGCAATTGCATACTTTATTTTGTACATTACATTTTCAGTTTTGAAAAGTTAATAGTCGTAGATTGAATGCGTAATCATTGTACTTGGTTATGAAGTTTTAACGACTTATCAAAATGCGAGCATGGTCTCTAAAATCTCATTAACCCTAGGTGGTCCAGTGCAGTAGAATTAATAAATTAAACGAGAGCTTACCTGGAAGTTTGAAGTTCAATTATTATTCTACTGCTACTGGACCACAGGGTTTAATGCCCACCCAATTACCCCTCCCATATGTATAAGCCATTGTCGCATTTTGCATAATTATGTATGCTCTGAAAGTCTGCTTGGTCATCTGATAAGATCATATGTTCATCTCATTAAACCCTGTGGTCCAGTAGCAGTAGAATAATAATTGAACTTCAACTTCCAGGTAAGTCTCGTTTAATTTATTAATTATTCTTTATGCTGCACTGACTGGGAGGGTGATAAGTAGATTAAAAGGTTGTCTGTTTGTGTCAGATAGGAATTTTAGTTACAAATTAAACTTGTACATATGCAGTTTCACTTTTGTAGGCTTGGTTTTAGATGGCCTTTGAGCATGTTTTAGATTTTCCTATTGTGTAATTTGTGTTGATATTTTAT
This sequence comes from Ruditapes philippinarum, assembly GCF_026571515.1. Taxonomy (NCBI): domain Eukaryota; kingdom Metazoa; phylum Mollusca; class Bivalvia; order Venerida; family Veneridae; genus Ruditapes; species Ruditapes philippinarum. The sequence goes on along the minus strand of NW_026857613.1, from coordinate 235,334 downwards.
CATGTTCTGACAAAGTTTTACACCTCCCACACACCCACCCACTAAAATATTAAAGCATTTTTCAGGCTTAATGGGCTTTTAAGATTGACATGGCTTTTGTTACTGTGCGACAAGATTTGTTTAATATATTAAATTTATAATAATGTTACAGTCTTCTATTATAAGTGACTTTTCAGGGCTTAGCAACTAGTATGTTTGTGAGTATTAATGATTTAGAGCAAATGAAAAATAGAAGTATACTTGTAAGTTAAAGAAAATTGATTATTGATATGAATGTTTAATATAAATTGTGCATTTGTTCATGTAATGTTGCCATGTTATGACTTTTATAAGACTTTCATGTATTGACCATGTGTAAGTGATATCCCCCTGATGGTCATACAATTGACAATAGAACTGATAATAGATAGCTCTCCTTCCCAGACAATAGTCGTTAAAGATTGTACAATAATTTGTCAGAATATCTTGATAACTGCACCCATAGGTATTTATCTCTACTTGCTTATTCCTCTAGAAGAGGATTCAGATGATAAATAAGTTAAGAAAAATATATTTTTTTATAAAACATTTTTTTTTTTCAAGGAAGGTTTACTGTCATGTGGCTTTAAAAAATGAAGATAATCATAGGTACATCACCGTACATGTGTTATTAATGTAATTCTTGACTTTAAAATCTTAATCTCATGACTTTTTTGTGAAGATTATAACCGTCCACTGGCCTTTTAGTTGTGGAATGGAGGTTGAGTAATAATGTTACACTGACTGTTTCCCTCCCGCCCACAAACCTAAGGCAGTGTTGAAGAGAATAGGGGGGGGGGGGGGGGAAGCATGTTTGACCCCTCACTGTTCAGTCAATATTGTAGTTTCATTTGGTACCTAATATTTAGTCCTCAAAAATACATTATCCCAGAAAGGGAGGCCAATGTATGGATGAATGGTGTGGGGGTTGTTGCCATGAAAAAATATACAATTACATTGTAAATAAAGACTGTGTTGGCGGCTGGAGTTTTTGTGTTATGATATTGCAATCCTTTTTAAAATAACAACTGACAATCTCAATTCCAAAACAAGGCAATCCCATTTTATTATGGTATGGTTCCACATATTCAACAGACAGTGTTAAGGAAATAACTTGTTTTAGTAAGTAAGCAATGATCAATATGTCATTTCTGATTCATTACAGAATAATTCATTATTGCATTTACAATTTGTTTCGCTTGTTATGCTCTTGGTAGGAACAGGGAAAAGTTGGCTTAAGGTTATATGTATTATTACACAATTTTCTCTCCCAAAAAAGCATCTATAAATTATAATCATCTCCAATTATTGATCACATTAGATATAGGAAATGGCAGCCTGACCAGGAATATATACTGACTGGACCATTAATAGTGTAACAATTATACACAAATGTCAAATTTGTTGCACTTATGCAAGTTTTATGGATTACAGCTGTATATTGATCAAATTTGTAGTCAATGGAAGAAAATTCTTGTGGGACAGAAGTATAAGATTGGGTAAAGATTAAGGGAATAAAAGATGTAGACAAAAGTAATTATCTATATTTTATAGGGAAAGAAAGAAGACAAATCTGTTTTTGACACGCTATTTAACTCTTACCACACTTACAATATCTTAGATAAACTTGTCCATATTTCAATTTTGACAAAACCATTCATTGTTTGTTGGGAAAATTTTCCAAAAAAAAAAAGGCTTTGTCTGATTTGCGGACTGGTTTTTGATGATCGACTGCCATTGTGAATGAAATGTACACCTAATGAGTAAGCATTAGTTCTACATTGGTCACACAGGTACATGGATATTCATTTGCCAACTGCAGGTTAGGAGTTTAGAGAGAAAAAGGAATTTGTTTGATTGCTTCTTCGTTTTTAATGGCTTTTTTTCCTACTGTCTTCGTGTTGACTGGTGTGATTATAGGGGTGTTAATTATATCTTGTTTGTCAAGTGAAACATAACAACTGTTAGGTCACAGTAATCTCGTGGAAACTGCAAATTTTACTTCTTTGCATATTAAATAACTGTTTACAAATATGTTGATGTTTTAAGGCCTGTTTTGTGTGGGAGAGAAGCTTTAAAGTGGTTTGGCCACTTTGGCCACTAGGTATTCAAGTATTGTGAACTTGAGGTAGCTATAGAATACGGTTCTCTGCCTCTTTAATCAAGTGTTCTATTTTGGAGCAGATCATGACTTGTTGAAATGAATTTCGAAATAGCTACTTTATCATTCAGCAACTATTTTCTCCAACATGGAGTTGAGCCAAGTTTTGAAGAGTCATGTAAAGGGAAGTAATCCTAGGGTTTTTACACTGACATTGGTACTGTAAAGGGAGGTAATCAGCAAGTTTTTCAATGAATCAATACCTGTAGTCTGGTGTGCTGGGATGCTAGCTGTATTGATTTATCCAGGAGGCAGCTATATTACTCAGTTACTCTGGAATGTGATACAGTCTTGCTGTTTCATGTGTATAATATTAAGAAAAATAGGGAATAAATACTTGATAGAATTGATATGTAAGTAATTTTTTAATTCAGGCAAAGTATACAATATTTACACTATGTGTTAGATGATATTTTGCTGGTTTTAGATGGGGAGCTTTTGTCGGAAGATTTTGAAATTGACCTTGATGGTGATGAATTTTTTTGGGTGTGGGGTAGCCATCTTGGATATTTGCTCTTGAGATAAACCGGTTGTGGCTGGATGCATGCCATCTGTGGTATCTTGTCTAAGTTATCTGTTTGATATTTATATATTGACATAGCCTGGGTTCCAGTCTGTCGATTTTTTATGTGCTTCTGTTCGGCAAATCGACACTATCAAAACCAGAGATGTTGTGTTATCTATGACGATCGAGTATGAAATAGCGCGTAAGTTATGAATAAATAAAAAATATCAACGCCTGAATCCCAGGCTAATATTGACATTAATTAGCTCTTATACTATGATGTTTAGATATAGTTTGAGATAATTATTTCGGCAGATTTTTATACTGTATAGTCTCTACTTGTATATATAATAATTACATACTCTTGCTCTACTCTTTTTGCTGGCGAAAAATCTTTCTTTAGGCTTCTGTAGTGTCTTCCTGTAGCATATTTTATATACAATGAAGAAGTTGAGAAAGTAAAGATATTATATGTGTTTGTTTGTGAATTGATTGGAGAATTGATCAGTGCAAATCTCAGTTGAAACAAACAGCATTTGTTTTCTAGTAAAACTCTTACATCTTGTTACCAAATCCTTATCAATGTAATACTATATAATTATATTAGGTATTGATTAAACTATAGCTAAGATATGTAGCAGTATATAGACCAGACTACCACTATTTCTTGTGTGCAGAAGTTGTCAGAAAAATATATTACTAATGTTATGTATTATGTTATATATCAAATTATTTTACAGAAATGAAGTAATACCAAAATAATGACATTGACTGACCTAGTCTACATAAACAAATTAAAACAAAAACGTATGGTTGATGTCTTGAAATCAAAACATTAATCACATGTTAGTCATAACCTCAACTAGTGTTTTACGTATAAAATAATTTCGTAATTTTATATATTTTCAGTAAAGCGTAACAATGACAGAGGTTCAGCCTCGCGAGATAAAGATCTTAGAGACTGCTGAGGATATCCAGCAGCGGAGAGAAGAAGTTCTCGGTCGTTACTCCGCCTTTAAACAGGCCATCTCCGACCGTCGTAACAAGCTTGAAGACTCACGCAGATACCAGTACTTCAAGAGAGATGCTGATGAACTGGAGAGCTGGATTTTGGAGAAATTACAGACTGCCTCAGATGAGAGCTACAAAGATCCGACCAATTTACAGGTAATGTGGATTTTAACGATTTTTTCCCACCATGCAATATTGTTGTGTCTGATTAGTTCTGATTTACATGAGGTAATGAAATTTGGGAAACACATTAAATAGATACATGGGTGCAAGTTTTCAGGAAGCTCAGGTTTTTTGTGACAAATTTCATCATGTTTTACCAAATTTTCAACTTGCATCCATGTAGAGATGAAATAAAAGAATAAAGTGTTGCAATTATTCATTTACTGTTAATTGTTGATACTCTATAGAGTAATTTTTTTCTGTCACAGCATGCAAACATGGCATTAAAGCGTGCTAAATGTTAGCTTTACACTAAAAAATAAATGTTTGAACCATTTTAGTATGTGATAACAGAATGTTCTATTTGCATAGGTTCATTACTAAATACTAAATTTATTGAACTCACTGAATAAAATAATATTGCTAGAGGTTCGCATTATATTATTTTATTTAACTCTTTCAATAAATTCAGTAGTGAACCTACAATTATTCCATGTCCTGTATTATTAATTTTGACTGGTTTTTTTGTTTTCATCACTGGTTTGGTTATTTTCTTCTCATTTTGATAATTGATCATTTGACAATTTTCAGGCCAAGATTCAGAAGCATCAAGCTTTTGAAGCCGAGGTTGCTGCCCATGCCAACGCTATTGTTGTCCTTGACAACACAGGAACAGAAATGATTGACCAAGAACACTTTGCCTCCGAAATTATCAAGGTATGTCATGAAAATGCATGTAGCTTTCTCTGAGGAAATTCATAAGATGTGTATATGATATGATAAAGACTTATTTCAGCCAGTTGTTTTGGCAAATTATTATTTATATTCAGCCATATGATCTCTGCTCAGTGGTTTGTTGGTGAATTTTAAATCAAATGCAGAAAATTTGAGTAATTGTAAGTAAATTTTTGTTTGAAATAAATCAAACAGATCAAACTTGAATAATTGTAAATAAGTAATTGTTTGAAATAACCTCATTTTGAATGTGTGTATAGTAAGTATGTTTTATTGAAAATACATAATTATATGTTATAATTTTATACAATGGTTTTGTAGATGAAATTTCAACAAAACACCAAAAATTATCATATGTTGATGATTGTTAGTAATAAAGTTAAATGTGTAAAAAGCAAGTTTAATAAAGAACAAAATACAACAATAAAATTAAAAAACAAAGCAAATAAAGTTAACCAACACAATTATCTTATGAAAGCTTTTGATATTTTATTTCTGTGACAAAATTGGTGATTATACATTTATTTGTCTGGTTCCCAGGAACGCCTTGATGAATTACACAGACTATGGGAACTGCTGTTATCAAAGTTGAAGGAGAAGGGAACCAAGCTACAGCAGGCATTGAAACTTGTACAGTTTATGAGAGAATGTAATGAAGTTATGTTCTGGATACATGATAGGGTGAGCTTTTGTATAGTATTCTTTAGGGAGTTTAATTTCATATTGTTTGTAATGGTGCAGAAATTTTGGCTTCTTTTGCCGATGCAGTAATATCATGGATTTCCCAAGTGAAATTGTATTTTCCAAAAACATAACTCAGACTTTCAATGATTCAACAGTCCCTTTTTAACCAGGTTTTCAATTTTGAAAATCCTGGTTATTAGATTGGGGTATGGCGGGCGGATGGGCGGCTGGGCGGATGGGCGGATGGGCGGGCGTCAAACGAAATTGTGTCCGCTCTGTAACTCTTCAACCCTTTGAAGAATTTTGATGAAACTTCAGACAAATGTTTACCACATCAAGATGACGTGCAGAACGCATGTTCCGCATGGCTGGCTCCAAGGTCAAGGTCACAGTGACATTAACATTGAAAATCCTGTCCGCTCTGTAACTCTTCAACCCTTTGAAGAATTTTGATGAAACTTCAGACAAATGTTTACCACATCAAGATGACGTGCAGAACGCATGTTCCGCATGGCTGGCTCCAAGGTCAAGGTCACAGTGACATTAACATTGAAACGTCAAACGAAATTGTGTCCGCTCTGTAACTCTTCAACCCTTTGAAGAATTTTGATGAAACTTCAGACAAATGTTTACCACATCAAGATGACGTGCAGAACGCATGTTCCGCATGGCTGGCTCCAAGGTCAAGGTCACAGTGACATTAACATTGAAAATCCTGTCCGCTCTGTAACTCTTCAACCCTTTGAAGAATTTTGATGAAACTTCAGACAAATGTTTACCACATCAAGATGACGTGCAGAACGCATGTTCCGCATGGCTGGCTCCAAGGTCAAGGTCACAGTGACATTAACATTGAAAATCCTGTCCGCTCTGTAACTCTTCAACCCTTTGAAGAATTTTGATGAAACTTCAGACAAATGTTTACCACATCAAGATGACGTGCAGAACGCATGTTCCGCATGGCTGGCTCCAAGGTCAAGGTCACAGTGACATTAACATTGAAACGTCAAACGAAATTGTGTCCGCTCTGTAACTCTTCAACCCTTTGAAGAATTTTGATGAAACTTCAGACAAATGTTTACCACATCAAGATGACGTGCAGAACGCATGTTCCGCATGGCTGGCTCCAAGGTCAAGGTCACAGTGACATTAACATTGAAAATCCTGTCCGCTCTGTAACTCTTCAACCCTTTGAAGAATTTTGATGAAACTTCAGACAAATGTTTACCACATCAAGATGACGTGCAGAACGCATGTTCCGCATGGCTGGCTCCAAGGTCAAGGTCACAGTGACATTAACATTGAAAATCCTGTTTACATGATTTTAACTTGATTTGGCAGTCAAAGGTCATATCATCTTTGGAGGTAATTTAAAAAAGATATGATATATTATTTCATGTCTACTTTGTAACTTCTTCTGTGCTGAACTCGTCCTACATTTCTCAACGGATTTTGTTCAAACTTTCACAGAAGCTTTGTCATCAAGCACCCTGGCACATATTGTCGGGGTTTTGTGATTGGATAGTTTTTGACCTAATTATGGCCCTTTGTTTTTTTCCTTATACATAATATTATAGTGAACACTTCTTCAGTGGCAATTCCTCCTACATTATTCATGTTTTACATTGCACATAGTTACATTGTTTGTTGCTTGTATTTGTATTTCAAATACAACATATTTATCTACAATGGTGATAATTGAAAACCTGGTTTCATGGCATTGCCATGTTTCTTGTCATTGTATTTTATTGAGATGTTTCACATAGAGAAAAAAAATGTGTACAGATAAATTTTTGGGATGATATGGGTGTAATCATAGCATGAAATATCTCCTGCAAAATAGTCAAATTCTGCATTCGAAGTGTCCTGTATATTTCATTTGTAATACTTCTTTTTAGTGTATTACCCAGAATAAAAATAAAATTGGGGCTTTTTATTGCCTGACTTGAAATAACTTGCCCCTCACTGCTGTTGGTTTGAATCCTATGACTTAAGGTTCCATAGCAAATAAGCCATTCAGCTGGCTTGCATTGCTACTCAGCTAGCCCATGCATGCCAAGATATGAGAGAAGCAACACCAAAATCTTCCCCAATCAGTGAAACACGAAAGTCACCATATGTTCCTTCCAACCAGACTGAAAAACAACACAACATACATGTTATTATAGAATAATGAAAAAGCTATTGTGTTAAAGCATGTAAAAAATTTATTAGAAAAAAATAAATGTATGATATTTAATAGCAAGTGATAACAAGTGTCAAACATTGAAAGTTAAATCATTGTGTACTCCACATCATAGGAAGCTTTCGTAACATCCGAGGAGTTTGGACAAGATCTTGAGCATGTGGAAGTGCTACAGAAGAAGTTTGACGAGTTCCAGAAAGATCTACAGAACCATGAGGACAAAGTGACCGAAGTGAACACGCTGTCACAGCAGCTGCTGGAAGATGGACACCCGGATGAGGAGACCATTTCACAGAAACGTGACGAGGTGAACGAGGCCTGGGCGAGACTCAAACAACTGTCCCTCCTCAGACAGGAGAGATTGTTTGGAGCTCATGAGATTCAGAGATTTAACAGGTATGTGGAGTTTTGATATAGATTTGCAATTTTGCTGAATCTGAATAATTGTATTCCATTAACATAAAATGTCAAATGATTTTATTAATATGCTTTTGAAATATGAAATAAATGGGGGGAAAAAATGTTGGTATGAATTTGCAATTTTGCTGAAAAAAAGATGAAAAGTATAGGATATTATCATATTAGAAGATAAAAGATAAAAAAGTTTTCTTTGTGAAGGCTTGAAGGCAAGTCACATAAAAAAGTTGTCAATTTGAAAATTGACACATTAGGGAGCATAAAATGTTTTTCTAACTGCTTCCAAACATAGTGTCATGTACAGTACCGCTGTTGTAAATTTAAGTTATAAAAGCAACATTACTATCTCTTAAAGCATTATAAAGTAGCTTAGAAATAAGTAAATATCTTAACAGCTTTAAGTATAAGCCCAATATTTGAATGATACAGGTACTAACTAGGGTGGGTTAAAATATAAGCAAATATTATAAGGCTTCAGTGATATGAAGTGTATAGATTTTTCCTTTTTCATTCAGTTAGTTCTTTTAAGATGTCAAATAAAACTTTGACTTGTATGTTATAGAGATGCTGATGAAACTATTGCATGGATTATGGAGAAAGACGCGATCCTCTCCACAGATGACTATGGCCGTGACCTTGCTAGTGTGCAAGCACTGAGACGTAAACATGAGGGTGTTGAGAGAGACCTTGCTGCCCTTAATGAGAAGGTAACAATTATACTTGATCTGAAAATTATTATTTTCATTAAGAACTTTTATTGTATGTAAATAATGAAACCAGTTTCATCATATTTTGTTGATGTTATAATTACTAAAAGCAAACGTAAGAAATATAGGTCTAGGTCCAGTTAATTGATTCTTAGTAATGCAAGCATGTCTTGTTTACAATAAAACTTTTTTGGGAAATGTGTATCTTCATTACCTTGGCTTGATTATAAAAAATAGTTTCTTGCACCTTCTGATGACTTTCAAGTGTGCTTCTTGAGCTGTATCAGTGTTACTTGAGGTAGTTACCTAAGTAATACCTCAATTGCGATGGGAGCACCATATTGGCAGGATGATTACTGCACTTACCTATAAGGCCCCCACGATTACACGTTTAAATGGATTTGTTTCGATTTTCATTCATAAACGTTTACGATATTGTTTACCGTTTAATCGAAATGACCATATTGTCTTACAAAATTTCTTAATCATTGCCTGTAATCATGGATTTTATCAATTCTAGTTGTTTATTCCAAAGTAAACAAACGGAAAATAGGTGTTTACAACCCTCCACACAGCATTACGGTGCAAAATTGCTCGTGACATAATACATTTTTTGGTAAAAAATGGGGTTACAATGCAACAAATGTGTGCTGACTCAATCGTGATGAGCCCTGAACATTCTTTATTTGTACATGTGTAAAAATAGAAAGAAAGACATCATTTGGCGATTTAAATACATGGTGTGTGTATAGTTCATAGAGGTACCACCGTGTAAACGGTATCATTTCGGTTATTAGCAATCGTGTAAACGTTTACAAAAAATTGTAAACGTGGGAGCCTTAATTATCTAACTTATTTCTATTTTTAACCACAAACATATTCAGTGTAAATGAAGACCTCTGAGGGAAAGGCTTTATGATAGTTAACTAATATTGTATTTGAATATTGTATTTTCAGGTTTCTGCACTTGGAGCAGAATCTAAACGTTTGGAGGATATTCACCCAGATCATGCCGAGGCTATCAACAGTAAACAGACTGAGATTGAAGACAACTGGACACGTCTGAAGGACAAGGTACATATAAGCCAGTTTCTGAAGCCATAAAAGATAATTTGATTGATCCCATTTTAAAAACAGGGACCAGAGAGGATTTTGAAAATTATATTGTTTTCATTATGGACTTTTATTGAATGTGAAAGTTTTAAAGTAATTAGATGTCTGCAGAGTTTGTTGTTTTGTAAAGATTATGTTTATTAATGAAACGTTAATGAAAATGTATAGATTTAAGGCCCTCTATATTTAGGTTAAAGATTTGAAAGGTCTGTCTTTTTAATAAGCTCCTGATTCATAAGTAATTAAGAGGCAACTTTATTTATATGCTTTGCAAGTTTTCAGACATTTGCCTGAAGTTCAGGTTTTTTTCTACCCTTGGAAGCTCTGTATTTCTATATAAAAGCAATTATATATTTTTAAATAATAGGGATGTCATCTGGAGCCGAAACGGCCATCCGGATATCCGGAATCAAACATCCGAATACATCCGGATGTTCGGATCGTTGTTATTTTCTTAGATGTTTGATATGACGTAACCATTTTTTCGCGACCTTTTTCAAAGTGTAGTATTTTGTTTTTCTTCCTTTTTAATTGAATGATACATATCAAAAATGTTCCGTTATTGATTTTATTTCTTCTATATAGAATACGACTAGCTGTTATCAATATATTTAGTGCGTGTGGTACTTACGATTTCAAATGAAATGAAAACGAAATTAAGTAATTATTATAGTAATGATTGATTTTTTGTGATCTGCAGAGATTATGATGTGTATTGTCAAACTAAGGTACAATATACAATATGGTGTCAATACCATGTCTACGATTATCTCAACGCATGTATTTATCACATTTTCTCAATTTTTTAAAATTTGTTACAAACATCCGGATCAGAAAATCGGCTCCGGACACCGAATCGTTATCCGAACGTTCAGATATCCGGACTCCGAATGACATCCCTAATAAATAATACTGAATTCAGGGTTTTCAGATTTTCTGATAGTTTTTACTTGCACCAAGATACATATATTTATAAATAATACTGAATTCAGGGTTTTCAGATTTTCTAATAGTTTTTACTTGCACCAAGATACATATATTTATAAATAATACTGAATTCAAAGTTTTCAGATTTTCTAATAGTTTTTACTTGCACCAAAATACATATATTTATAAATAATACTGAATTCAGGGTTTTCAGATTTTCTGATAGTTTTTACTTGCACCAAGATACATATATTTATAAATAATACTGAATTCAGGGTTTTCAGATTTTCTGATAGTTTTTACTTGCACCAATGTATCTGTACTTCAGTGTAAAGTTTTCAAAATTGATTACAGGGAGCAGAGAGAAAATCCAGGCTGGATGACTCATACAATCTTCACCGTTTCTTGGCCGATTTCCGTGACCTTGTATCGTGGATCCATGACATGAAGGCAATTATCTCAGCTGATGATCTTGCCAAAGATGTGGCAGGAGCCGAGGCCCTTCTAGAGAGACACCAGGAGCACAAGGTTAACTTTCCTGAAATTTTTGTTTTGCTTAATATAATTTTTAATGTAACTTCATCATCACCTTAGTGCAATAACAGGGTAAGTTCTTCTAAATTTAATAGGAGTTATTCAGTTATTGCACTAAGGAGATGACATGTACTTATCAAGATAATAATAGTGTTAAGGTAGTTACAGTATTTGTTTAAGACGTATTTCATGTTGAAAACAAATTCTTTTAGCTTCAAGCTCAATTATGTTATGTATAACATGGAAGAAATACAAATGTATGCTGAGAATGATATTAATACTTTCTCTCAAGCCAGGAATACATGATTAAACTTGATTTCTTGCTTGCTAGATAAGAGGATAAAATAAAAGTATTCAAAACAAATCATGGTGGATTAAAAACACAAAAATATGATGAAATGTCGTCCCAATTTTACTGATTAAAAAAATGAATATATATAAGTAATATGATAATTTGTTTTGTACAGGGGGAGATCGATGCTCGCGAGGACAGTTTTCGTTCAGCCATGGAGTCTGGAAACAAACTGGTTGATACTAACCACTATGCTGCTGATGAAGTCAGGGAAAAGGTTAGTGATGATTTGAACTACCCATTTGATCGCCTCTTGAATTATTTAATTTTTTGCTCTAGTACAAACGGATTATTGATCTTGCAATGAAAAAAGATGTTCTGAGATTGATTTTAAATTCTTTTGAGCCATTTGATAGATACTAATTTAATATTTGGCAAGAATATTAAGTTGTTTGAAAAATTGAATTTTTTGTTTGTTTCAAATTGTCTCAAAACACTGTACTTTTGTCAGTAATGTGTTTTATAAAGTGACAACCTAATCTGTTAATTAATTTGATGTCAAAATCCTATGATTTTTAAGTTAAAGGATCCTTAGTATAAGGTTTATATATTAAGTACTGTTATCATACTCATCTACACATAATGCTTACATAAATTAAAATGTCTCAATGTTATTGTAATAATTTCAGCTTCATACACTGTCGACAGAAAAGAACAGCCTGTTAGAGATGTGGGAGGAACGCAGAATCCTCTATGAACAATGTATGGACCTTCAACTCTTTATTAGAGACACAGAACAAGCCGATGCCTGGATGACCAAACAAGAGGTTAATCTTTTTACGGTTTTATCACAAACATTTTATGTCTTGTTATTGAAGGGAAATTGATTGTTTTTAGATTTCGTTTCACTTATTTATTGCATGATCATTATTATAGTAGAGTCCTTTAGTACCTAAAACAAGATCTATAGAGATAATTTTCAAATATTGTAGTTATATAGCAAACAAACCTTTAAAGCCTCTAGATTATTACTATATGAAAATCATTTGACTATGTTTGATGATATTAACACTATTAAATTTCAAAAGTGTATGAGATGTTATGAATCACCCTGTATGTATTGGACATAGTTTAAAAGTTTACCAATTGTGTTACATAATCTACAATGTAAGATGAAAATATTTTTTTGTACCATAGTATTTTAATTAACAGAATCAAGGTTTCAAATTGGAAACATTATGTTTAATTATTATACTGGTTTTCTTTGTTTTTTTCGGTTCCCCCTTTGTATTAAAAGCTGGGTATATTAAAACTCTTGCTTTGATTTTCTAGGCTTTCCTGGCCAATGAAGACCTGGGTGACTCACTAGACAGTGTGGAGGCATTGTTTAAGAAGCACGATGACTTTGAAAAGTCCCTGGCCGCACAGGAAGAGAAGATCAAGGCCCTTGATGAGTTTGCCACCAAGCTGATTGAGAACGAGCACTACGCTGCCGACGATGTGGCTGCAAGACGTGATCAGGTAACTTGGTTTGATAATTACATGATGTTTATGTCTTAAAATTGTTAACTGCAATGAAAAATCATATGAACCATATTGGAAAGCGGTCATGAACCTGAAATGTTTTACAAAAAATAAAAATCGTACACAGATGTAAAAAAACACAAAGTAGATGAGATTGTCTTGTTGAGAGTATTCTTTATATATGACATCAAAAACATATGCAAGTTTAGGTCAAGATTGTGATGAAGAAATAAAAGTTGAATATCATATTTGCTTGCGAAAGAGAGGTCTTTATGTGCTATCTGAAAAACAAATTGCCTCAGACTCCAAGCATTGTGTTGTAGTAGTAGAGTTGCAAGGTAAACGTTCACCACTTCATATGGGTCATCAGTGTTTTACTGTCTGAAACAGTATGTTTTGCTTCTGAATTCCCTAACAAATATTGTGGAAAACTGGTCACATGCTCAATGCCCTATTTCACACAAGATTGTTTAAAAATGTCACAACATTTACTGAGGTCCCCCTTCAGAAACTATTGTAACCGCATATGCCAATTTACATGACATACTAAAGTATAGCATATGCCAATTTACATGACAAACAAAAGTATTGCAAATGCCAATTTACATGACATACAAAAATATTGCATATGCCAATTTACATGACAAACAAAAGTATTGCATATGCCAATTTACATGACAAACAAAAGTATTGCATATGCCAATTTACATGTCGTTTAATGGCAAGTGTTTTTCCTTTACAGCTGCTTACAAGAAGGAATCGTCTCTATGAAGCGTCACAGTTGAGGCGACACCTGCTGGAAGAGTCCTACAAGTTCCAGACATTCCAGAGAGATTGTGATGAAACAAAGAGCTGGATTAATGAAAAACTGAAGACAGCTTCTGATGAAAACTACTTGGTTTGTTTATATTTATTTTGTATTAAGGGCTTCTATCACTAAAAAATTAGAGATTGTTTCCCTCTGTAAAATTCTTTAAAATCATGCAGTTTTCTATTAAAAATCAACTTACATGATGTTTTTTTTTGCCCCATTTGCAAAAATGTTGTGTTATTTCCCCCCAACTTTAAATGAAGGATCTGAAAAAAGCTTTTTGGTATTTGATTATATTGTAGTATATAAGACTTTAGGGAATATTTTTTATTATGCCCCCGCCATATAATGGCAGGGGCATATAGTGTTACCCTGTTCCGTCATTCCGTCCTTCCGTCATCATCAGTTTCCGTTCATTATCTTAATAACCCTTGCACATATTGAACTCAAATTTGACATATGGATATGTCATGAGAAAATACAGGTCAAGTTCGAAATTGGTCATGGTTCGATGATTTTTGGCAGAGTTATGCCCCTTTTACATTGAAAATAATATGAAATTTTCAGTTTCCGTTCATTATCTCCCAAACGGTTCAAAACATTCAATTCAAAATTGACATATGGATATGTCATGAGAAAATACAGGTCAAGTTCGAAATTGGTCATGGTTCGATGATTTTTGGCAGAGTTATGCCCCTTTTACATTGAAAATAATATGAAATTTTCAGTTTCCGTTCATTATCTCCCAAACGGTTCAAAACATTCAATTCAAAATTGACATATTGATATGTCATGAGAAAATACAGGTCAAGTTCGAAATTGATCATGGTTCGATGATTTTTGGCAGAGTTATGCCCTTTTTACTTTGAAAATAATATGAAATTTTCAGTTTCCGTTCATTATCTCCCCAACGGTACAACACATTCAACTCAAACTTGACATATTGATATGTCATGAGAAAATTCAGGTCAAGTTCAAATTTGGTCATGGTTCGATGATTTTTGGCAGAGTTATGCCCCTTTTACTTTGAAAATAATATGAAATTTTCAGTTTCTGTTCATTAACTCCCCAATGGTACAACACATTCAACTCAAACTTGACATATGGATACGTCAAAGGAATGCGCAGGTCAAGTTTAAATTTGGTCATGGTTCAATGATTTTTTGCAGAGTTATGCCCCTTTCACTTTGAAAATAATATGAAATTTTCAGTTTCCGTTCATTATCTCCCCAATCGTACAACACATTTAGCTCAAACTTGACATATCGATACGTCAAAGGAATGCACAGGTCAATTTCTAATTTGGTCATGGTTCGATGATTTTTGGCAGAGTTATGCCCCTTTTACTTTGAAAGTAATATGAAATTTTCAGTTTCTGTTTATTATCTCCCCAACAGTATTAAACATTCAACTCAAATTTGACATATTGATACGTCAAAGGAATGCGCAGGTCAATTTCAAATTTGGTCATGGTTCGATGATTTTTGGCAGAGTTATGCCCCTTTCACTTTAAAAATAATATGAAATTTTCAGTTTCCGTTTTATTATCTCCCCAACAAAATTACACATTCAACTCAAATTTGACATATGGATATGTTTTTGGAATGCGCAGACCAAGTTCGAATCTGGTCATGGTTCAATGATTTTTGGCAGAGTAATGCCCCTTTCACTTTGAAAATGATATGAAATTTACAGTTTCTGTTCATTATCAACCCAACAGTGTTACATATTCAACTCAAAATTGGCATATGGATATGTCAAAGGAATGCGCAGGTCAAGTTGGAATTTGGTCATGGTTCGATGATTTTTTGGCAGAGTTATGTCCCTTTCACTTTGAAAATAATATAGATACATCTTAGGAATAAGCAGTTTAAGTTTGAATTTGGTTCAATGATTTTAGACAAACTTATCTTTCCTGAATGTTGAACTTTCAGTTTCAGCACTCATACTTTTGTGGAAATGTATATAGCCATTATGTTGGCTACAAATATGCAATATGCTGTTTTTAAAAGGTTAAGACTGAATAATTTCAGTGCCTTGAACATTATATAAAAATGGTTTGTGTTAACATTGAAAAGTTTTAAGGGCTTTGAACTTAGAATGAAAAAAATAATTTGTGCAAACAAATTTGGAACTAAATATTATAACATTTGAAATTTTGGCTGCATGCGGGGGCATCCGTGGCATGATGACACATTTCTAGTTCTAATAGTTTCAGATAAACAAAAACTTGTATTAGAAATATGAATGTTTGCAGGCTGAGCATAATTATACAGTTTCTCATAATGCATCTCCTGTTGCATTTCTCAAAAGATTCCTGCAAAACTTTCACATAATAATTGTCATCAAGGAAGCTACAACTATTAATAGGCAATGTTTTATATTACAGGACCCAACCAATCTTCAAACTAAGGTACAGAAGCACCAGAACTTTGAGGCGGAGATTGAGGCCAATAAGAACAGAATAGATACCATACAGACGTCTGGTGAACAACTGCTGGCCGAGGAACACTATGCCTCAGATACCATCAGGTAATATTTACTAATACTTTAAAGGAACTCTACTGAGGTCCTAAAACTTTAATATATAAATTTAAATTTCTTGGATAGATCAGATTGGGGCACTTAAAATAGAAAGATAGGCAAAAGATAATTAAGAAATATACTCGCAGATTTAATTAAAAATCATATTATTGTGCTATTGATAACATTTAATATTTGAGTGAAAAGTGTTCCTATTTTGGGTCATTTTGCACAATAAGAAAAATTATTCTAGAAAAACGGAGTGAGCGAACGATCTGAAATTTTGCACACAAATTATTGATGTAGATCTGCATCAAATGGAACATTAATCGCGAAAAACTATTTTCAGTCCTGTCATGTCAAAAAAAACACAGTGAAGTCCCTTTAAACATTTGATAGATTACTACATAGGTTAAAAGCACTGACTTGTTTTATGCTGTAAAGTTATAAAAAAGGAAATATTTATTCTATTGTTGGGTACGAAAATAAATACTAATGATGTTGCCTTGTAATAATGCAATCTAGATTAAAAGATAAAAGTTTTATCATATATAGCTAAAGGAAAATTTGAACCAGTGCATTAACAAGAAGCCCCTCACTACCTCTCCGTTTGGGGATTTAAATCCTGCTTGGGGGGGGGGGGGTACTTTGTGAGGAAGCTTGCTTTCTATCTAGGTTGCAGAAGGTGCTTCTACTTGTGTACCTGCTTGTGCCTGAAATAAAGCATGGAAGGCCACCTGAGGTCTTGTTCCATCAGTAAAGCTGAAAAAAAATGCCATACGACTTCTGCAGTGTGACATTAAAAAAATTAATGTTATCTACTTTTGTGTACAGAGAAAGGACAGATGAAATTCTTGAGCTGTGGGACAATCTACAGAGACAGACAGAGTTCAAGGGCAACAAATTGAAGGAGGCGAGTCAACAACAGCAGTTTAATCGTAATGTTGAAGACATCGAGTCTTGGCTGTCAGAGATCGAGGGACAACTTATGTCCGAGGATTATGGGAAGGTGAGTAATTTGTATTACAAATGATACGCAAATTTATATATATCTGATAAATATCTTCAGTATATAGATATTGAATATTGTAATTCTGTTGTTTTCTTGTGTAATGTTCTATAATCGTTTTAGTAAATATATTATTTAACTCTTATATCATTATGTAAACAATATTTATCTTTAGTGGCATTCTAAGTTTGCATGATTGTAATTGACTGGACATGTCCAATTTCTTCTTTCTGAAATGATTAATTATTGACCCAGCCCATGGCCATATATAAATCTTCCAGTATGTCCTTAGCTATATAAATGTATAATTAAAGACCAATATTTTGTAAATTTCTTAAAAACAAAACTTTAAAGCACAGTACTTGTATCAACAATGGCAATAAACCTTGACATTTTGAAAGTTTTATTTGTCAAAAGATAAAATGCTTGTGTTATTTAGAAATCGTTTTCAGATGATAAATTGGACATCTTCATTTTGATTTCTGACAATGAATGGCTTAAGTTTCTTTAAATAGAAAGTTTCCTGTTTAGAATTGCTGTTGCTCAAATGATAAAAAAATATCACTCGTTTAAAGAATGTTTGCATGATTTAAATAAATTGCATCTTTATGCACATTTGTTGACGAAACATAAATTTAGCATGCATGTCAGTTTTCAGATAATTGTGTAATTTTATATTTAGATTTATTTATTACTTATTAATAAAATAACCCAAGCCATTTCTATCATAAGTATTTAACCAACAATTTGTTGATGAATTGGTTACCTTGTTATTTGAAATACTGGTCACTTCCCCTTAATTTTGTATGGGTAAGGTTATACATTTTATCACTTGGAGAAATGTGGCCCATACATTTACATTTTAAAGATCCTGTATGTTTTGTTATTGAGATTGCATACCACTCTTCATTGAATTATATATGTATGTAATTATGCAAATTTGTCAATTTTCAAACATGGAAGAATATGTAAAATATGTATCGCAAATATTTGTACATATTTAAGGTAATCATTAAATTATATGCATTCATTTCTTATTGGAAAAATTGACTTAGAATTTATAGAAAACTAAATTCTAATTACCTCCCTTTATTTACATGAAATATTAAATTCGGTTATATCTTTATAAATAATGTTTTTTGAAACTTACAATATCGATAAATCTTAATTTGAGCATCATAATTTGTATATAAAACCATAAAAATAATGTGTTACAGGATCTTTAAGTATTAAAAAAAATGACACTCCACCCTTTTGTTGATGAAGAATTTTGCATCAGATAGTATCTATAACACCCAGAAAACAAGAAGTTTTGCTGTGAAGAAATTGGCAATTAACACATTATTACTGGTACAGGTTTCATAAGAGCTCAAGTAAAATTAGGAAATTAATAATGATTAGGCTATATTATCTGGTGTACAGTACAATGCTGATGAAAGTTTATGAATTAGTCTATACCTTAATTCAAGAATGCCATATAGTGGTTGTACATCTGCGTATAACAGTTGTAAAAACTGTGTCAAATAAATGGTCAAGTTTTAATTACTAGTAATATAAATAGTCTTCAAACATGAAGTTTACTTCCCCTGTTTCCAAAGTCTGGAAAAAAAATAAAAATAAAAAACTGCCTTATACCATACATGCAGCCATACTTGTATGGAATATGCATTCAGCATTGGTACCAAAGGAAAATTCTAATGTTATTTATTGTAGAATATAAGAGCCAGCCTTATTATCTGTCAGTGTTATAGGAGAGTAAATATAGCACTTTGATGCCGTTAGATTTTATTTGTGAAGGATATGTTGTATGTTGTACACCATTTTATAGAATTTGCAGAATGTATATTGATGTTATGTATGCATGGCTTAGATATTGTGATCTAAAATATCTTGTTTTGCTATCTTTTTTATTTACTTTTGATATGATTAGCTACTTCGGCGACATGTAAGTTTTTATTTCACTGCTTGTGTGTGCTGCTTTAACCTATTTGTAGACCTTTTTATTGTCAACATGCTCTCCAAATATTAAGTTATAAGTTTTCATATGCAAAATCCTGTAAGTATTTTGAAAATGTGTTACTATTTTTTTTTTCAAATTCAGTACTATGCATGAATATGAATATTCATAAGTCTTGCTGAAGCATAAATATGCTTAAAACAGGTTGAAGCTTTCCTGACTTACCTGATCGGAAAGGAATGATTTGAATGTTCATCATAAATATCTGCCAAGTTTTAGCCAATTGAATAGAAATCTGTTTATAAAGTTATAAGAATGGTTACCTGAAAGATTTCTTAAATTTTACTTTATTTTGTCTAGGTTTTTCTTAGTACATGTACTCTTTATGAACAGATTTCACACATTAGCCCTGCTTGTTACTTAGACAGAGTCACGTGCTTATTATCTCCCTTTGTTAAGGGCAATGCTGTCAAAGACAGAATCTCACGCTTATCTCCCCTTTTCGTAATATTTTTGTAATGGAAAAAACAAAATCCTGTGACTGTGTATGGATCCTGCTACATTGTATTTACCTCCCCCTTTTTAGCTTGTCTGTTTCGAAGAAAATGTCGCACTATTATGATCACTGCAGGGGCAGAATTTCAGTAAAATAATTGCTGACTTACAAGACTTAGTAGAATTAATGTTTTCTTTCTTACATAATTATATGTATCTCTTGCTTTTTTCTGCTCATTTTAAGTTAGAGACACTGTAGAGTACTAGATGATTTTACTGTTAAAAATTTCAAATGAGAATTTCAAAAGATTTATTATCTTTAAATATTAGTTTGCACCATTTATTATTGAAATTAAGGTAGCTCTGTTCATGAAGGCAATGTACTTGCTTAACTTTTACAATTTAGCAATATTTAATTGACAATAAAGTATACAAAGCACCTATTGAACTTTTTTTTACATCATAAAGTGATGTATGTGTAGAAAAGATAGAATTGTATATAAATGTATACTTTCAAAAAATATTATTTTACTGGTCAAAATCCATTTTGGCATGGCCGAGTGGTTAAATTCTCCATCATTGTCCATTATGCGGTTAAATTGTTTATTCTTATGGCATTAATGCTTATAATTACTGAATGTCAGTGGTTCTACTCGGGTGCCTGTTTATGCCTAAAATAATGCAATGTCTTCCTCCACCAGTAAAGCTGGAAAGTCACTATATGACCCAATGACTGTGTTTGTGTGATGCAAAGCACAAAAAAAGAACCACAAAATACTTATGTTCTATAAAAGATTTAAAACAATTTATAAACTTATGTTCTATAAATTTTCATTTGAAATGTTTTATATACAGGGAACATTGTACTCTGTTCATATGGTATTTATTTTTACCAGTGTGAATGATTTTTACTTTGGAAGCAAATGAACAATTGCTATTTTAATACTGGTTTAACTGTGAAGCTGAACAAATGCTATTTTAATACTGGGTTAACTGTGAAGCTTTGATTGCTGTGACATTGATATTTTGATTTCTGCAATTTATCTTAGAGCTGTATTTAAACGCAAGCCCTAATTAATTTTTGGGTAAAAGTTAAAAGAAAACATGCTTTTTCTAACCAAAAAAAAAAAAAAAAAAAAAAAAATAAAATAAAATAAAAAAATGCCCTGCTCTCATATAATTAAAAAGATACTTTAAAGACTCTTTTAAAAACTTCAGAATTTTGATGATTTATTAATCAAATTAAATTGATTAAAGTTATCTTGTGCAATGATAAAACTAATAAATTTTGAATAATTTTTAATTATTTTTGCAAAAGTTATAAATATAATTATGTATTTTTTAATTGGATTTTTTAAACCATTTTATTGCTTAGAATTCCAATGTTTAATGTAAGAGTGAATTTGCTAGTTTTCTGATTTGAAACATTTTGATGCCGTGTTTCTCTAATGCACTTATCATAAATGTTTGTGATTTCTTAGATTCACAAGGTAAGTGATATATATAAAGTGTGGACATAACTTGCGTGTTTGTCTACTGATAATATAGTATTAGGGTCTAGACTTTGCCACAGAATGGTGTAAGGAATTATATGTCATCTTTGTTTGTCTCTTTTTTCACATATCTTCACACATCTTAAGTGAAAGCTCGGTTATCAGGCTTTTATACAGCATCCTATGGTTTAAAAATTGAGTTTGATAACCAGTCTGAGAGCAGAAATCCATCTCAATTGGCTAGTTTGAAAGTTTTGAATTTAAAACAACCAATCATAATGCTAGAATTTTTAGACTGGTCTTAGGTAAATGTTTTTTCTCAATTGGTACTTAAATAAGCTCTTAAAGTGTTATCCAAATTTAAAAACTGTTTACAACTCACAGTTACGGTTGCAAGACTTATCTTAAAATATGTCACATCTAATTTTTACACACATATTATATATTGATAGTTGTGTTTATTTGTATTTTAATACACCTTTGTGAATAATTATGTATTTTAAAATTTTGGAAGATTAATATAAAAAGAAATACAATTTAAATTAATACCACAACAAATACACTTTAATTACTTGCTATCATATACTGAATTCTATTTAGAATAGTTTATTAAGCTTTGCCAATTTTACTTTCTTTCATTCAAAATTTGAAAGTCATTTGAATACTTTAAACAGAGACAATGTGTTTTAAAGTTTAGCTTGATAGAAAATGCTAAAATTAGCTGTTTTACATGTAGTAGGCTAAAGTTGTAAAATGACGTTTAATAGTTTTATTAAAGTGCTGAATTAAAGAGTTTTGACAACTGTTTTTAAGAGCTCATATTTTTTTATTCTACATGATATCATGTATTGACATTTTAACAAGTTTTCACTTATTTGATAATAATGAGACAGGTATTAAAATGTAGGGTACATAAAAATCAACATAACATGATAAATTAGAATATTAATTTAGAATATAAAGGGTAGATATTTGAAAAAAGTACATGAGAACACTGTTAATTAACCTGAATTTTATATAAAAGCAAACAGTTTATACTGATATATAAATGTGTTGATTAATTTATATTGCAGGATTTGACCAGTGTGCAGAACCTTCAGAAGAAACATGCTCTTCTTGAAGCTGATGTTGCCGCTCACCAGGTAGGTCTGATTTTAATCTCATTTAATAGCACCTTTCGGCCTTTTATACATCAATGCGCTTGATATCCTATTTTCACTACAAATTAATGTTCTTTCTATATATGGACAGTAAAAATAAGAGATGATGATGAGAATATAACTTGTAGTAAGATACATGTTTGATATCACCCAATATCCCTCATTCTTTTTCACAATGTTTTTTTTTTGCTGAAAATGAATAAGATATTTGTGTACCCATATTTCATATCCATATTGAAAATAGTGCAGAACATAGTTTTGCAGGTTACTAAGTGGTTTAAGTATCGCCATACTGAAGACCCTTAAGAAAAATGTTTAAGCATGTGAGATAGTTAGATGTAATATATATGTTTATTACATAATTTCAGGACCGTATTGAAGGTATTGCAGTACAGGCCCAGTCATTTGTTGATTCCGGACATTTCGATTCGGACAATATCAAAGCCAAACAAACGCAGCTTCTTAACAGATACAAAGCCCTGAAGGTAACAGATTAATCACTTGCATTATACCACTTACGTACATGATGAATATTTTAAATCCATTAATTATGAATTTTTTGAATATTAAAGATGCCTACAGTACCAGAATCAAGTAAATTTTACATTTTGGTTTTAATGCATGCATGCTTAGAGGATCTTCAACTCATATCATTGAAGGAATTTTGAAATAGCATCTCCTTTCAAAAAAAAAAAAAAAATGGTTTCATTTAATGCATTTACTTACATGTTCATTATTTTGTCTATTTTATACGACCAGGATCCGATGGCAGCCCGTCACCAGAAGTTGGAGGACGCCCTTCGTCTTCAACAATTCCTTAGGGACGTAGAAGATGAAGAGGACTGGATCAGAGAAAAAGAGCCGATTGCTGCGTCCACTAACAGAGGTATAATATATGAGCCGTGTCACGACAAAACCAACGTAATGCGTTTGCGACCAGCATGGATCCAGACCAGCCTGCGCATCCGCGCAGTCTGATCAGGATCCATGCTATTCGCTTACCAACTCTATTACAAGTAGAGAAACTGATAGCGAACAGCATGGATCCTGATCAGGCTGGTCTGGATCCATGCTGGTCGCAAACGCACTATGTTGGTTTTGTCATGACACGGCTCATTTTATATAGACTGTTAACATACCTTACCATTGTTACTTAACCATTGCAACTATACTTAGATTTTGTGTAACCAGTAATTAATTAATGAAGCAAAATATGTGGATCTTCTTTTATTCATTTATAATATTGCATGTAAAAAAAAAAATTCAGTTATCTATGTTGCTGTTAGGACAAATTTAACAGACTTACAAGCTTTAAAGATGATTTTCATTGAGTTTTCATCACATGAAAAATGCCATTTAATTTACATAATGAGAAGCATTTACTTTCAGTAAAATTGTGTGTTATTGTTTTGCCAACATTATCTCATAGTGAATATATAATGTACCAGTACTCTCTCCTTTTGTGGAGAAACATTTAGTTAGGTCATGGTATATTGATGGTCCTGGCTAGTTATCTACTTGTGTAATGTCACACTTGGAAGGGCACTTGTTATACTAAAAATCCTTATGAATATTTTCCATAAAAAAATGATTATTCCCAACAAGAAACATTGAAGAAGTTGTATCCTTGGTATGGCCTAACAAATTCTTTATTATATCCTAATGATTAGGAAGTTCTTCTTTTGTATCGAAGGATAAAGTAGATTTAATTGTAATCATTTATGTCGTAATTCAGGGCGTGACTTAATTGGAGTACAAAATCTGATGAAGAAACACCAGGCCCTACAAGCCGAGCTGGCCGGACATGAGCCCAGGATCAACAACGTTAGCCAACAAGGAGGAGAAATGATCAAAGACGGTCACTTTGCTGCTGACGAGATACAAGGAAAGATCAGTGACCTAGAAGACAGATGGCAAGCTCTGAAGGTTTGTTTATAAAATTCTTGAATTATTAATAACTTTAAAAGTATTCCCATTTGAACTTGAAGGTGAGTCTGAACAACTTTCTTTGTTAAATCTTACTTTATAATAATCGTTTGAATGAGAAACATAAAACTGACATAAATAGATGCTATGCATATACAATATGTGAAAGAAGTAATAAACAGAAGTAAGGAAAAATGACAACTTGTTAAGTTAGGTTTCATGTTTGATATAAGGAAAATAAAGTATCTTAAAAACAGAACCTCGTTAAAACTGATCTCGTAATGTAAGTGGAGTAGACTGTACAGTATGTTAATAAACATTTTATTTATAGGACAAGGCCTCCCAGCGTAAACAAGATCTAGAGGATTCTCTACAAGCCCAGCAATACTTCGCTGATGCTAACGAGGCCGAGTCTTGGATGAGGGAGAAAGAACCGATTGCCTCAAATACCGACTATGGTAAAGATGAGGACTCTGCTGAGGCTTTGTTGAAGAAGCACGAAGCTTTCTTGTCCGACCTCGAGGCTTACAGCACTGTCATCGAGGGTCTACATGATCAGGCCCAAGCATGCAAAGTAAGTTGCTACGGTTCTTTCATAGACTTCAAAAATTTGAAATATAAATAATTTGTAGGAATTTGAAAATGAACTTAAAAGTGAAATTTACTAAGATTTAGAGTACTTATTATTGCATAATAATAGCAAATCAGCTTCTAACTTGTAGCTTAAACAGCAAGTAAATAGTACTGTTAAAAATATACTTTATCCTCAATTTTGTTATTTTTCTGGTGAATATTAATGTAAAATAACAACATTGATATATTTTACAGCAACAAGAGGCTCCAGTTATAGATGATCTTGGTACTGAGAAGGTGATGGCATTGTATGACTACACAGAGAAATCACCACGAGAGACCTCCATGAAGAAAGGAGATGTTCTTACTCTACTGAACAGTACCAACAAGGTATGGTCTTATATAGTATATAGCTTGGTCAATATTTGAATCCATTTAAGACTGTAATAGACAATGATGGGAAAAAGTTGTGTTATATTTTTAGAATGGCCACTACAGCCTATGTGGTCAAGACTGCTGAATGACTCACTAGCCACAGATTGTTGTGGATTTGTATCATTCCAGGGACTTGGGATTCTTTCATATGAGGAAGCTATCCATCTACCTTTTGGGAGGTTAATGTTTCAACTCAGGTGCCGGCTCATGCCCAAAATAATACACAGAATTAAATTTGTATAAATAATGACATATTGATTGAAATTTTAAAGAGAATTTAGAAAATAATTTTACTTTGACTTATTTATAAAGATAATTACTGCAACAAATGATATAAGTGTCTATATTTTTGCATATGTTAAAGTTAGTTTCAAAATCATTACATTAATTTTACAGGATTGGTGGAAAGTTGAAGTAAACGATCGTCAGGGTTTCGTACCAGCTGCCTACGTGAAGAAACTTGACCCGAGCCTGTCTGCCAGCCGTAACAACCTGATGGACGAGTTCACCATCTCGGTCAGACAGAACCAGATCGAGACCCAGTACGCCAACCTGCTTGACCTCGGTAATCAGAGACGTGAGAAGATACAGGAGTCGTGCAAGGCGTACCAGCTCGTACGTGAAGCTGCGGAACTCGCCGCCTGGATCAACGAGAAGGAAGGTATCATGGTAGCGGAGAATGTGGGAGACGATCTGGAACAAGTTGAAGAGATGCAGAAGAAGTTTGACGACTTCAGAAAGGTTGGTGAAAATATATTTCAGTCGTTTGTGAAAATGTATTTCAGTCATTTGTGAAAATATATTTCAGTCATTTGTGAAAATATGTTCCAGTATATCTTCATCTTACTGAATACTAGTAACTTAAATGAGCGCACAATGAAGTTAATGCTCTAATAGACTTCATAACACACAAAGTCAGTGTAAAATAAGTCTTTAATGTTGTTCATACTTAGTTTATGGGTTTCAAAGAGTTTTAAGTTAGGTATAATCTATAGTATAGAATGAAAAAAGCATATAAATGTTTTGAAAGTTGGTACAGCTTTCCCTGTTATCTTGGCTTTGATTTAAATGCAGTTGGTCAGATGTTACGAAAAACTTAGGTGTGTCATTTTAGTATTTCTTGAAATATTTGAAAATGGTGGACATTATAAATCTATATGGTAAATCATAACTTATATTTTAGGATTTGAGAACAAATGAGGCAAGATTACAGGAGTTGAACAGTATCGCAGACAGACTGACGGCCATGGGTCAAACCGAGGCTGCCGAAAAGATCAGAGAACAAATTGCTGTAAGTAATTTTCAGCTTATAAATCCCATATTATATATTTTCATTATACATACCTGTTTAAGGATGGAGTACTTTTAGTAAGAAAATAAAAAAAAAAATTTAGGTGTTCAGATTTTTGTTGTATAAAAGTTTTGTTATCCTGTGTGCTATGTCCAAATAGAGATGATTAACTCTACAATTTTGTGAAAGTAAATATAATATTAAAGTTGCTAATGTTGAGCAATTTCTTGAATTAACATATACCACATTGCTTGCTCGAACTCTTCAAATTAAAAAATAATTAAGGTGGAAGGTTGTATGATAAAATTTTATATAGAATTTGATTGTAATTAAACATTCCCATACTTAATATCTTAAATAGTCTTCTTCATTTTTCAATCCAGACTGTTCACTAATTTTAAGAAATTTCTCAAGATATAAAATGACTGAATGACAAACAGTGCAGACCATATTAGATGGCATGGATATTATTCCTGTAAGTTGATCTTGGTCTGCACTGGTCACATAGGTAGAATTAGTTGGTAAGAAGTAGGACAATATTGTTATAATGTCAGTAGAAGTAAAAAGAGAAAACAAATATTTTATGATATTTTCAGACATTGAACACAAGATGGGCTACACTCCAACAAGTTACAGCAGATAGAGCCCAGACACTTGGTAGTGCCCATGAAGTACAGAGATTCCACAGGTTTGTTAATGTTTTATTTTGATCCACTGCTTGTATATTGATAGATAATAATGTTGATGCTATTTTAATGACCTTATTGCTTGATAGAATAAAAAAATGAGATAGAATGAAAATTTTTTAGTATAAGGTATAGTAGTATAGTGTATAAGGTTAAATTTGAGAGGCAGTGAAAATAAACAGTATCATGAGTTTGACATAGAATTTTGTAAATTTTATTAGTATTTGACTGTTTTGTCATTTGATAAAATGTCCGCTTACATTTTGAATTCTATCAAATTTTATGGAAATGAGAAAAAAGTTATTAAGAATGTTGGATGACTATTTAAGGATTAGGGATGACTGTCAAACAACTTGGTATTTGACAAGATGCTGATGTTAACAACAACTAGTTGGGAACTAAGCTGTTGGCAAAGGCTTTTGTGATCTCTCATAGCAGACCAAGGGATAACATTAGTTTTCAATGTTTATAATGTATACTATGACATTTGTTTATAGGGATGTTGATGAAACTAAAGACTGGATCAATGAGAAAAACCAGGCTCTCAACAATGATAACTATGGTCATGATCTAGCCAGCGTGCAAGCCCTGCAACGTAAACATGAGGGACTTGAGAGAGATCTTGCTGCTCTGGGAGAGAAGGTCAGTTATTACAAAGTGACTGATTGTAGAATCCATATAAGTAGTAGAGAAAGAAATAGCTTTGAAATGTCTAATTGTATTTTAAGTCACAGATTCAAGATGAGAAAAGAACAAGCTTTCAATACCTCTAGTGGTTCAGATGCCTAGGGGGATACGGCTAACAAATGTTAGATTTTAATAATTGCTATTACATTTGTTGTGTTTTAATTCATAATGATCTTATGCTTTTTCTTTCCACTTGGGAGTTACCACAAGGCCTAGGAGAGAGACCCAAGTTCTGCTATTGTACCCCCAATCATATATTTACCATTCTCTGAGATATAAAATCTTAAAATTTTGTAAAAATTTGATCACTTGGAGGTATATGTTTGTTATGGTATTTTAATATGAATTTTGAAAACTTTGTGTTTTTGTTGTTATTCAGGTACGTGATTTGGACGAGTCTGCCAAGAGATTGATGATGACTCACCCAGATCAAGGAGAACAAATCTACGAACATCAGACAGAAATCAATGAGATGTGGAATGAACTTACTGCCAAGGTATGAATGTGCTAAATAAGTTGATACAGAATTTATGTTAGTTTAATTGTATGTTCCCGGAACAAACCAGTACTGAGCAATGAGTTTCTTGCTGGCTTGTCCCTGACTGGGTTTGAACATTACGAAGATTACAAGTCTGACATGTTAACCAATTGGCAATGTCATCACCATAATTACTTTAGTTTAGGTCCAGTCAACCAGTGTTTTTAAATTGAGATTTGGCCTCAAGAAAAAAATCTCTACCTCAAACTCTGACATTGTTTTATGAATATCTATGATAAATTGTATTTTTACTTGTACCAAAAATGATAAAAATATGATTTTCTTTTTGTAATGTCAGCAGTTTTTATTAACAATTTAAATAATAACGCTCAGATTAGCAGTTTGTCGGGCAGGCATTATACTCGGGGCAACTGCTGCCATCTAAAGAAAATGTTTAAAGATAAGTTTTCAAAAAATGTTAAAAATGTTTTGTAGGCTGACGGGCGTAAAGCCAAACTTTTAGACAGCTATGACCTCCAGCGTTTCTTGAGTGACTACCGTGACCTCACATCCTGGATCAACAGTATGATGGCCTTAGTTTCCTCCGACGAGCTTGCCAAGGATGTGACTGGTGCAGAGGCTCTTCTTGAACGTCATCAGGTAAATTATACACAATGTTATTGCTATGTTTACTTACTATGTTAGGATACCTGATGTTAGGATAACACATAAAGTTTGGATAATAAAGTTAGGATAATGTTTAGATATTATCAATATAAAAGGACTGGTTTTATGTTGAATCAATGATTTTAACATAGTTTTTATGGAAAGGGTGATGTATATAATCTTAATTTTAGGTTATTTAAGACAGTTTGCTTCTGTAGTGTTTTGTTTCACATTTATAGCCCATTTTAAATGAGGTTTTAACATATGTTGACAATTAATTTTGACTTCCTTTAAACAAATCTAGGAAAAGTGTCAAGTTTTTAAGCCTGAGCCAAGATTTGTATTGTTTTTTGAATGAGTTTTATCTAAGTCTCTATAGAGTAACAACAAATGAAGGACTCATACATGCTACATGTATATATTTATTATAAAATCAGAAAAAGAAGTGAAAAAGAAATCACTTAAATCATTGACAGGTTATTTCTATATCAATGTGTGTATTATAAAGAATTACATACAGAATAGTTTTACATGTATTATTATGAAAACCTGTGGCATTGTGTGATAAAATGCCTTTTCTAAAACAGTTTAAGATTTTAAAGGATTACTTTTGAAAAGATCTGTTATTAATTGAATGTTATTTAGTTATCCGCATCTATTATTCAGTTATGTTTTCACTAAATTACACTTGTATTCAAAAATAAGTGAACAATGTAATACTGCTTAAGTTAATCAACGTTTTTGCCCTCTGTAAACAAACCACTAACATGATGAAAATTTCTTAGTCTTTAAAAAAATTTTCCATCGACGTAGCTTCCATGAGATTCAATATTATGTTATCCATGCTTATATTATAGTTATGATTAGATACATGTATATCTTGCTCTTCACTGATTAATACTTGCTGTAATGTATCATATATGAATTAGGCTATTTTTTCCCACAGCTGTAGTCTGTTAGAAATATAATATAGGCAATAGTAAAACAAAATTTATGTATGTTGACACAATTTATCTATTTTAATATACCACTTATTTAGATATATATTTATTCGTTCAGTTACTATATACAGTTACAATTTGTTTTTTATGCCCCCGCCATGTAATGGCCGGGGCATATAGTGTTACCCTGTTCCGTCATTCCGTCCTTCCGTCCTTCCGTCCTTCCATCCTTCCGTCCTTCCGTCCTTCCGTCCTTCCGTCATTCTGTCATTCCGTCATCATCAGTTTCCGTTCATTATCTTAAGAACGGTTGGACATATTCAACTCAAATTTGACATATGGATATGTCATGAGAAAATACAGGTCAAGTTCGAATTTGGTCATGGTTCGATGATTTTTGGCAGAGTTATGCCCCTTTGACTTTGAAAATAATATGAAATTTCAGTTTCCGTTCATTATCTTAAGAACAGTTGGACACATTCAATTCAAATTTGACATATGGATATGTCATGAGAAAATACAGGTCAAGTTCGAATTTGGTCATGGTTCGATGATTTTTGGCAGAGTTATGCCCCTTTTACTTTGAAAATAATATGAAATTTCAGTTTCCGTTCATTATCTTAAGAACAGTTGGACACATTCAATTCAAACTTGACATATGGATATGTCATGAGAAAATACAGGTCAAGTTCGAATTTGGTTATGGTTCGATAATTTTTGGCAGAGTTATGCCCCTTTTACTTTGAAAAAAATATGAAATTTTCAGTTTCCGTTCATTATCTCCCCAATGGTACAACACAATCAACTCAAACTTGACATATTGATATGTCATGAAAAAATTCAGGTCAAGTTCGAATTTTGTCATGGTTCGATGATTTTTAGGAGAGTTATGCCCCTTTTACTTTGAAAATAATATGAAATTTTCAGTTTCCGTTCATTATCTCCCTCAAGGTACAACACATTCAACTCAAATTTGACATATGGATATGTTTTTGGAATGCCCAGGTCAAGTTCAAATTTGGTCATGGTTCAATGATTTTTGGTAGAGTAATGCCCCTTTTACTTTGAAAATAATATGAAATTCACAGTTTCTGTTCCTTATCTACCCAACAGTGTCACATATTCAACTTTAATTTGACATATGGATATGTCAAAAGATTGGGCAGGTCAAGTTGGAATTTGGTCATGGTTTGATGATTTTTTGGCAGAGTTATGTCCCTTTCACTTTGAAAATAATATAGATACATTTTCAAGGAATAAGCAGTTTAAGTTTGAATTTGGTCATGGTTCAATGATTTTAGACAAACTTATCTTTCCTGAATGTTGGAAAAATTTTGAACTTTCAGTTTTACCACTCATTCTTTTAGCCATTATTTTGGCTACAAATATGCAATATGCTATTTCTAAAAGGTTAAGACTGAATAATTTCAGTGCTTTGAACATTGTATGGAAATGGTTTGTGTTAACATTGAAAAGTTTTAAGGGCTTTGAAATTAAAATGAAAAAAATAATTAATGCACCATCTGAAATTTTGGCTGCATGCGGGGGCATCCGTGGCATGATGACACATTTCTAGTTTTGTTTATCTATGTACGTAATATAAAAGCGTTCTTCTTTTTTTTGTGTATATACTTTAGTAAAGAGTTTTTGTTATAAAATGTTTATATGTGTAAAGAATTTGTCCAGGTGTATTTCAATATATACTTTGTGGTGTGTAGCTTAGCAAATGTTTTTCTAAAACAATTTTATGGAATGACGCAGAACTTACTAACCAAAATGTATTTTGTTACGCTAGATGGACGAGAGAAAAAAATCAACACATGCTTTTCTTTTTTCTGTAGCATTATTATTTTTTGAGTTTGAAGTATATATATCTCTTAACACCTTGGCTTTAGCATTTTATATATAATCCAGCTTTTAGCAAAAACAGTTTTGTATTTTGGATTTTAACATGATGTTTATTTGTTAAAAAAAGCTTATAACCCAGTTAATATTATTCTTGTATTCTCATATCTAATGTAAAAAATCGTGTCTCTGTTTGGAGGTTCGCTTTTAAGCTTTTGTATATTCTTGCACAATTATGAGGTAGTTTAGAACTGGGAGATTATAAAAAAGAACAATATCACTTCATTTGGAAAGATTTTGGCCTTACAAAATTAGGTTCATTAAAGGATTAGATTAGTGACTTGAGGTTTTATAACTTAATCATTAATTGGAATATTCTCTTAGGATTCCGACATAAATGTCATGACAAGCAAATTGACTCAGTTGTGTGAAGGACAATGTATATGATTTATATTCAAGGCTTTAAAAATCTAGGCCAATGTATATGATTTATATTCAAGGCTTTAAAAATCTAGGCCAATGTATATGATTTATATTCAAGGCTTTAAAATTCTAAAGTGTTAAGTAGGATAAGAAAAAAATGTAATAATCTGTTGCATTTCTTATATACAGAAAACTGAAAAATTCATTTGGTTGCATTTCTTATAATTATACAGAAAACCTAAAAAATTCTATTAGTGAGGAAAGATAGTTTATGTGTCTCATAACTTATGTTAAGGGTTATTCTGGTTCATAATTCCTAGTCTGTAAAGAATAAAATAAAAATACCCTGAAAATTATATAAAAGTTTAAAACTGAAACATGGTCTAAATTGAAAATGGTTTACTTTCTAATGTAAAGTTGGCAAAATGTTTTTTCTTTAATGGAAACAATTTATATTAATAAAAAATATAAAAACATGTGTTAAATGTTTTAAAGTAGGGGGAAAAAATGAATAATATGGATTTTTGTAATATTTATTTTAATCAAATGTTTATTACTAGAAAAACCATACATGGCAAATTAATGGAGGGAAAACCCCATTTTTTTTCATGTATACCTTTCCACTATTTGTATCACCTTTGTGTTGATTGACCGTCACCTCAGACTAGTCGATGTTGTCAAGTGGTAGCTTGCTAACCACCATGTTGCTATGGTGATGTTCTTGTTTCTGTTATCCCTGGAAACAGTTCTATCACCATGTACTGTTTCTATGTCTGTCCAAAACTGTGTATCTGTCTTGAACGACTGTTGGTGTCATGTCAGTTTTTCTTTTTTTTTACCTCTGTTTAGTTAAGTGGGTAGGCTTCTTTTTGGATCTAATCATATTTTTTTTTTCAATATTTTATATTGTACAGCAGTTGTAGGGATCCCCTTAATGAAGTATAATGGAAACTAGCGTCCCTGAAAAAAAAATCTTACTAATACAATATTTTTGCAAGCTACACAGATTTAAGAATTGAAAAAAAAATTGATAAGAAACTAAAGAAAAGGAGAAAAAATTTGCTGAAACAAGAAACTGAAACAATTTCCAGGATTTAACACAGCCCCCGCCATCGTGCGAGAATATCGAAAAGCTAATGGCGACCTCAACCGAACCTACTGTCAATTTGCAGATGTTCAGTTCGGAGATTGTGAGCCACTATGGTATAACTCAGCTGCCGCCCCAGGCGGAGGGCGAAGAAATTGAACCGGAGGACGAGGTGATATGGCATGACATACTTGCTGCACGTGCGTCGTAACCTTGCACGAGAAGATGGTCGTAATGTTTCATGCATAATTTTTGCCTGAGATGTCTAAATGCATACCCGCCCAGTGTGAATTATACAAGGAATGGACAGTTGCATTTACCCCCTATGTTATTAATTTTGTTTTTGAAAATATTTCAGCATTTCACAGTATGAGTTGAATGTATGCCCATAAGTTTTATTTACACTTTTAATATGTCATATATTGAAAACTGTCACATGTAAAGGGACCAGAATGTTGAAAGTTAAACATGTTTAATGAATTTTTATTATGGTGATATATAATTTTGATACCAATCAGAAATTTTGATTTTTTGAGAAGATTATATAACCATATATATTTCCGTTTA
Source organism: Ruditapes philippinarum (assembly GCF_026571515.1). Taxonomy (NCBI): domain Eukaryota; kingdom Metazoa; phylum Mollusca; class Bivalvia; order Venerida; family Veneridae; genus Ruditapes; species Ruditapes philippinarum. The sequence goes on along the minus strand of NW_026857613.1, from coordinate 201,306 downwards.
TATGTGACATGTGATCAAAGTTTATTGCATAACATATTAGTTAGTTAGAAAGCATTACCTTGATATAAGATTATAGATTATTAACAGGATATGACACAGTTTGCAGTGTAACACTAACAAAATCTGATAATCTGCATGGGTTTTCCTTTGACTTTACAGCGTGCTCTGCAAAGCTACATAGGAAAGTTAGTTTATAAAATCCTTAACCGGCTGGAACAGAATGTGGCAAATTTAGACTTGAAAGTGGCAAAATTAGCCTTGAATATGGCAAAATTAACCTTGAATGTGGCATAATAAGTAACATAACATAAATTTTATTAGTCTTAAGCATATAAACAGCTTATCGACATCGGCAAAATTGGCCTAGAATGTGGCAAAATTTGTTTTGAATGTGGCAGAATTAGTCTTGAATGTGGCTAAATTAGCCTTGAATGTTGCAAAATTTGTCTTGAATGTGGTAAAATTAGTCTTTGCCACCGGCATGGAGTCAGCTTAGCACGTCTTTGCAGTCTGACCGGGCTCTATACTGTTGGTAGCTCAAGTTTTGCATCTCTTGAACTTCTGAGTGGACCTTTCAAAATTTCAAAGCAAGGCAAATTCGTTACACAAATTCAGCCGGTTAAGGGTTAACACGAACTTTAGTATAGAAATATAATATTGTTTCTGAATAATAATTTCCCCTTACCAGATAACTGAATATATAAAGAAAACTTTCACCAGGTTTAATAGTGTATGAGGGTACAATTATTGTTGTCAGAGGCAATATGATAGTAATGTTAACAGCATGTATAATTCTGATTAGTAATACCCAATTCATTATTCTAACACTATCGGAAATTTTTCTATATAGACAAAGAAGGCCCGAAGCGTGCATTATTCTGCAACAATGCACTCGCCGTTCTTATTATCTCCCTGTGTATTTTCACATTGAGGGCGCCATTTTGTTTGAAAAATCTGATAAATAAAAACAATTTTTTGTCGAATTTTGTTGTGAAAACTATCTAGAATGATAGAAAATGGTCTAACTAAGAAAATAAATCCGAACACCAATATCTTTAATTCAGTCTTTAACGCTGTACAGACGTTTAAAGTGTTGTTTACGTGACGTCACAATGTAGCGCCAAACAGCACGTGCAAAACAATCAAAATCAAGTACGCTATTTTAACGTCGCAGACGAGTTAAGTTTTACATCTATGTCACTTTTAATAATTTGTATTTCGCTTGGAAAATTATAGAATGAAATAAAATAAACAAACAAAGTTTTATCAACGTTTTCAAAATTCGTTATTCTCAAAATGTTTCTACACACGGTAGATTTAACGACAGTTTTTTCAACCCACTGGAACGGCCTTTAAAGAACGTTTCTATTGGAAACTCTAAGGCGAAAACAAATTTAACCGCCAAACATAAAGTCCAACTTTATAATAATAATTTTTTTTTTCTTGACGTGTTAGAATGGAAATAGATATTAATTCTTCGTGCATTATTGTACAATAATGCACGTTTTTCGTTCAAATGCTTTGTAATTAATCACTCAGGCCTATCGGCCTTCGTGATTATATTACTACGCATTTGAACTCAAACCGTGCATTATTCTACAACAATGCACTCAGAATTGATATCTATTTCCTAAATATAAAACTTTAGTTTAAACATTATGTACATGTATTATGCATGTTTTCATTGGTTCGACTTTTTTCGGAGATCAGTCGATATAATTTTGAAAGTTTGTTTGTGAAAAGAAACTTGCTTGAAACTCAGTTGAATCTGTTTCTGAAAACTTTTAGTATCAATATCATACATGTATAAAGAAACATGGTAGTTTCTCCAGTAGGGCTTGAACCTAAGATCCTTTATGAGCCGTTTGCCCTTTGAGCATTACCATGATAATACTATTAAATAAGCATCTGTCACCCATATAGAGCAGGTACAGAATTACTAGCTTGCTCTAGATTATAGGCTGACTTGACTGTGTTTTGATGGCCGCTTAATTCTATGTTTTTACGGAGGAAGGTAGTCTAGTACTGGTGTAACTCTCCAGGAACGATGGTTAGGAAACTACCCGCCTATATGACTGAAATACTGTTGGGAATAGGCGTAAAATGAAACAAACAAACAAACAAACAATTCTATGTTTTTACATTGGAAATCTTTGAAATTTCCAAAGTTCAGTTTTGGAAATCCTTGAAATTTCCAAAGTTCAATTCCAAAAAATAAAAAGAAGACTAGTTCATTGAAGACATTCAGGGGTTAGAGTTTTAGTATTGTAACTTTAGACCTGTTTTTGATAAATCACAGTTTGACAGGACAATTCATTGTACATGCATTATCAGAATATAATTGGGTATTACTTATTAAACTGAGACACTTACAGTACTTTTTTTGCAGGTTTTTCACAGGTACATTTGTTCACTTGACTATGCGGCCTGCATTTTGTCCTTTATATATCACTAACTGATATCTTATTGCAGCTAACAGAGATCCGTGCAGTAGATTATATATATCATATTTGTATTATACAAAATACTCTTTTATGTTGTTCTAATAGACAAGATAATGAAATATTTGCAAGGTTTTAGTATAGTTAAACTTATACAATGATTGATTTTATATATATATATATCAAACTATCTTGTAATTTGCCATATTAAATGAATTTGCATGGGTTTGCAGTGGACTTGATACCTTTAAAGAATTAAAAACTGACAATGTAATGTGCATCCAATTTTATAATGTTTATAAATTATTGTGAAGGTTTTAAGTGATTAAGAATTATTGAAGTTGTAGCACAATATTTATTGGTTAATTTTTGTATACAAATTTTTGGTTGCAATCCAATATTGGTTTTAAACAATATCTATTTCATCTTCTGTTTTTAAACAAAATTTCCATACATATATTGCATCCAGGATTGAGTAGAAAGCTTAAAGCTTATATGAAACTCACTCACGTCAATCCAATATTGATGTGTGGCAATGACTTTGGATAGTTATATTGTACTCAGTGACCCATTACCAGCTTAATATTGTTTTCATAAATTAACTATTGTTTTTAGAAATTGGAAAAATAGTTATGGTTAGTTTAGTTTAAATATGATGATTATAGTATCAGTGCTGAAGTATCTACATAGCTTTACTTACACTTGAAGCATTAAGTGATACCAGTTCTTTTGACAGGAACAATCTTTTGTAGTTATAATTGATGTTATTTGACAAGAAACTGCAATACATGCCCTTTATTGTGTTCTTTCCCTGTAAAATCCAGCCTACTCCTTGATTTAAATGTATATTGTAGTGCTTTCAAATTTGTCTGTGTGGTTAGGCACATTTAAGGTAATGGCTTAAACGACTTAAGGAAATATAAATGTTTTCGCTAATCCAAATATTTGCGTATTGTAGGAGCATCGTACGGAGATTGATGCGCGGTCTGGTACGTTCCAAGCATTTGAAACGTTCGGCCAGCAGTTGTTGCACAACTCGCATTATGCTAGTGAAGATGTGAAGACAAGGCTTGAAGAACTTGCCGTGGCCAGAGAAGAATTAGAACAGTAAGTTATATAGTTTTAGATATTCTTATTTCTTTGATTTATAATTCTGCTATAAAGATTGCAAAGTTTCTGAAAAAAATATGATTTTTTTAGCTCCAGTATGCCTCATTAAAACATTATTTAACACATGTTTGATATATTTAATTTTTTTTATAAATATGGATTTTTTGAGGCGTAAAGTATTTTTAGAATAAGACCAAGTTATTCATATTGACTTGGTCAGGATAACATATTTTTGGTAATTTATAAGTTTGGAATAAATATTTTTTATTGGTCACCTTTTCAGAGGACATTCTTTATAATGCTTACATAAGAATCATTAAAATTCAACGTAAACCAGTTAGATAAAAGAAACCGAGGTTTTACTGTATAATATTAAATCATACATTATTTACTGGTTGAAAATTTGCTCTCACATTCTGTTAATGTTTTCAGGGCATGGATACAGAGACGTATGAAGTTAGATCAGTGTTTAGAGTTACAGTTGTTTTATCGTGACTGTGAGCAGGCCGAGTACTGGATGGCATCTAGAGAGGCGTTCCTGTCAGGTGACCAGGTGGACGGTGATAACGTGGAGTCACTGATCAAGAAGCACGAGGACTTTGATAGAGCTATTAGCAGCCAGGTTGGTTTAATTTTAGATATAGTTATTTTAGCGGGTTTATGTTGAAAGCTTAGAGGATCTTTAAACCTTTTCTGAGTCCAACACCAGCTTCATAAAACTCACCCGTACTGGTGTCTTATAAGGAAGTATGGTTTGGACTGTAATACGGTTCGAACCCACAATCCCTGGATTGAGAAGCAGACACCTTTACCACTGAGCCATCTTACACCATTAGTTAGGGTTTATAGTTGAAGCATGTTGAATAGGGGTGTGATAAAAAAAAACTAATTTTCTGCATAGATATGAATCAAATTTAATGACAAATTTTTTAAGCATTTGAAAGTATTGTTGAATTGTAAAAGAAAATAATTCTATTTTGTCATTCCAATTAAGGACAAAGTAAAACTGTTCTGAAAAACATTCTTGGTGAAAACATGTTATTTCCTATACAGGGAAATGAAAACTATCAAATTGTGTATACATAATTCATGTCCGTTAGACTTTGAATAGAATAATTAGTTTCTTTCCAAATGACTTGTTGCTTTAAAGTCTACATATGACTAAGATTTATTATACAAACAGTGGTGCATATTGTATATTAGTTATATGGAGACATTGTTTAATCTATTACAGCAAGAGAAGATACAGGCGTTGCAGGTGTTTGCTGACCAGTTGATTGGTGGAGAACATTATGATGCCCAAGCCATTGAAGACAAACGTGATGCCGTGCTTGACAGGTGAATTACTTCCCTTTATTATTTACATATCTTCTGTATTTCAAAAGCTGTTTGTTTAATTGAGCTGCTTACTTGGAAATTCATAGGAATAGTTGAAAGTTTCCAGTATCAACAGCTGTCTTGATTAAATGATTGTATATTAAAGCTTGATCTTGGGAATGTGAACTGAATTGTTGAAATTATATTCAAAACTGTGTAACAATGAAATTAAGTGAGATTCTTCAATAAGAATACGGATGGAAGAGATTTAAAATTTTGTATATAGGTACACCATGTAAAATGTGAGAATTTTTTTTAACCAATTCTGGTACTGATTCCATCATATATAAAGTACTTATTGGAATAGAATTGAAAGTTATTGTAAGATGTTACTGAACACTTTGTAGTCAGGTTATCTATAATCTACCATTTTTCTACTGATTCCATTATAAATGAAGTACTTATTGCAATATATTCTTAATTGTTATATGAATATACTAAATAATTTGTATCAAACTAATTAACTGATAAACTAAATCTTTAAAATTTAATTATTAAAAAACAGATGGACTAACTTGAAAGACGCTCTTATTGACAACCGTTCGAAGCTTGGCGAGGCTCAGACCCTCCAACAGTTCTCTAGAGATGCTGACGAGATGGAGAATTGGCTACAGGAGAAACTTCAGATCGCTAGTGACGAGTCGTACAAAGATCCTGCTAACATTCAGGTATAGCTTTCAATAAACGTTTTGTGTATGAGTTGAGCAGGGTTTTCATTATTAACAAATTGGCAATCCAAACCAAAGGTAGAAATGCTGTTTAAATTGGTTGATAGGTTAAAATGCTGTTAAAATCAGTAAAACAGCTTTGTTTTTTTTGTTTTTTAACTTAAAGAGACTTAACTGAAATAAGGGCTGAAACTGTAAAAATCTAGTTTGTGATACATGTAATTTGCAATGTAGAAGAAAGTTTCTAATGGCCTTGTAACATGCATGCTATTTAGTTTAAAAGATAATTCTGTTTTTATTTTTTAACAGAGTAAGCATCAGAAGCATCAAGGATTTGAAGCAGAACTGGCTGCCAATGCTGACAGACTTCAGGCTCTTCTAGCCACTGGACAAGGTATGAATAAATCTGTACTTTCCTTTCACCTGAATGTGATGTGATAATAGTATAATTTAGGATGGTTCCAGGAATGGATTTGAGACTGTTTCAATAAGCTTATAGCTTCCTACACATTCAAAGTAAAAATAGATTTGTATAAATTAATGTATTAATATTATACATTAGTAAATGGTATTTGTCCCTGACTTGAAATATTATCCTTAATGAAATTAGGATTTGTTGTGAAATATCACCAAATGTTTTTAAATCCAAGTTTTGTGTTGATTCACTATTGACTACCAGTACCAGTTAGAAATATTTTGAAAAAGTTGAATCTTGTTTAAAAGTATGCCCTTATTAGCAAGTTCGGTTATAGAAATAATTTTCTCTTAGATTTTTTAGTTATTGGGGAAATGTTTTACTGACTGGTGAATTGTTTGAAATTTTTCAGCATTGATTGACCAGAAACAATGCGCTGGGTCAGAGGAGGCTGTGCAGGCACGTCTAGAAAGTCTTGCTTCTCAGTGGGAGACCCTGGTAGCCAAGTCTGCTGAAAAGAGTGATAAACTAAAGGAGGCCAGTAGACAACAGACTTACAATGCTGGAGTTAAGGACATTGAATTCTGGCTAGGCGAGGTACGAGTAAAGTCTTTGTATTTCTTATAAATTTGTCGAGATGCGCCATAGTTAGGGTCTGTCTTTGTATTGTTGCAGGTTAAACTCCCTGCCTTGTCATTTTATATAACAGTTAGCAATTTGCTCAAATTTCATCTGCAATGCCAAGTTGTGTATTGAACATATAGCATTTTCAAAATTGTCATTACATGACATGACTGTACATTTAATAATCTGCATACTTATGAAGATTGTGCCCTAGAAATTTCCATATATGCTGATGAAGATTAAAGCAGCACGCATCCAGATTAATGCTTATTTTCATGAAAATTTTAAAAAGTACTTAAAAAGTGAAATGTGTGAAAATAACAAGGAAAGTAATTAACACATTGCAAACGACGCTAACAATCCACATAAATTACTGAAAAGAGGCCAAATTATGCAAAATTGACCCTTACTGCGTTAGTAACGCAGTAGAAATTTGGTAATAAATTCTGAAAATCAATCATTTTAAGCACATAAAATGTACATTATTACTTGAATCTTGAATATTTCTAATGATCTTAAAATTTTAGAACATTTTTCTTAAGTTTATTTTTCTTGAAATATTTTGGCTTATCTGGAGGCATGCAGCTTTAAGGAATTTATGAAATAATATCTGATGATATGAAAACTTTACTGCTAATTATAATATTGAAAATGGTTTGTATAGATTTGGTCAAGTTTTAGTCAATTTGTTTAGGATTATGCAGTTATTGAAAACCTCTGGTAATACAAAGATATTGTAACAAAGATATTGTAATGAGAAAAGTGTCATATTCTTCATTTTATCTTTGAGAAAAAAGGATAAACAGCAGACATAATGTTTATCAAGTGATGGTGTGGTATCTTTTACCTTTATTTCTCTGTGGAAGCTTAGCTTAATGTGTTAAATAAAGCTTAAAAGTAAAGACTTGTATGTCGTTATTTTTAGCATATTTATTTTGGTTATTCTAGGTTGAACAAATGTTGGCTTCCGAGGAGTATGGCAAGGATCTTGCCTCGGTCCAGAACCTGTCCAAGAAGCACCAGTTGCTGGAGGCCGATATTGCCGCCCACGAGGATCGAATCAAGGACCTGAACTCCCAGGCTGATCAGTTCATAGAGAGTGGAGTGTGGGACGCTGAAAGCATTGAGGTCAGGAAGCGAACAATCAATGAAAGATACGAGAAGTAAGTATGGCAGTTTTATTTTTGTCGTAGAAATTTTCCTTTGTTTAATTGTAGTGAAAAATATATTACAGGAATTGGAATAGAAAATTCATCACAGATATTGACCATACCAACTTCCAAGTTTAGCATTATAGAAAAATCAAAGTCTTTTGTAAGAAAATAAAAACAATTGATACATAATAAATTATTGTACTTCAAATGAAAGTGAACATATACAAGATTTTAAAGGAGACACGTTATATTTCAGGATCAAGGAGTTGGCTATTGTACGTAAGACAAGATTGAACGAAGCTAACACGATGCATCAGTTCCTGAGAGACATTGATGACGAGGAGGCTTGGATCAAGTAAGAATACAAAAAAAGTTTAAATTTACATTATATTTACTAACAATGAATTTTATTTTTAACTGCTGTTTCACAGACAGATTTTATCTTAAACAATTAGCACCAGTCAAAAAATAGTTTAATAGGTGGAGGTCTATCTGTTTAGCTATTTTCCGAAAAGTTTTGGTTCTATGGGATATTTGTAGGGGCTTATCAGGTTAGCAATATTCTGTAAAGTTTTGGTCCTATGGGATACAGATAAGGACGTAACAAGTTAGCTATTTTCTGAAAAGTTTTGGTCCCATGGGGTTGGAGTTTATGAAATTTAGCCCTTACAGAAGTGATGTTTTTCTGTGACAGTTTGGTCTAACACCATTTATCTAACACCAATGCTATAAAATAGTTTCAGATTAGAACCTTACAATGAAAACCGGTTAGTGTAAATGGTTTGAACACCAGTTTGTAGTAAAAGCTTACAATTTTCCTAGTATGCCATTTTCCTATTTTATACTGTTTATGGCAGTTGCAAAGCTCCGTATGCAGATGAAATTACACAAATAGTTGATACCTACTTAAAAAGTACTCCGCAATGAAATTAAAGCACGGGAACCAGTTTTCAGGCATATGTCTGAAGTTAAAGTTTTTTAATTCTCCTAAAAGCAGCCTTTTTCTATAAAAAACCAATCAAAATAATGCCTAATTCAGGGTTTCTAGGTTTTCTGATATATTATTTTGCACACATGAATTAAAGTACTTTGCAGCAAAGCATAATATTATTAATTACCAAATGTTTGTGCAGCTTTCCAGGGTATATGGGAGACCCCGATCGGTAGGTAAACTAATTGTAAGACAAAAAACTGTAAAAATTTGCATTTAAAAAAACTGTAAAAATTTGCATTTTGATTGATTATTCTGACTATTTTATTAAGAAAAGGAGAACTTTGAACTCATTAATTTCTTTCTTTCCCTTTATCTTACTTCAATAGCCTTGGATAGTTTCTGAAACTTTATTTGCCAAATCAAACTTAAACATCACAGTTCTTGTGTGTACAATTGTTTATGTATATATATGTATATATATGTTATTTCAAAAGCTATTTGAAAATAATAGGCTGATATACTGTACTTTATTTCAGAATTGTTTTCTAAAATCATTTAAAGAATTGAATAATTTCTGATTTGTATAAATGCTTGCCAACATAATAGTCAAATTCTCTTTGCCAAAGCAAGACATATTTTCTTTCTTATATACTTCTGATATTTGGCATTAGTCTATTGTATTTGCTATGCCTTAATTTTAGCATAAATAATTCTAATAAAAAAATGCCGCCATGGCAGTGTATAAACTTTTTCTAAAATGTATGCATGATTACTTGTTTCCATTTGAAAATCATATATACTGTTCTATAAATGTATATGGTAATCTTAGAGAGTCATGTGAAAACTAATTACCTCATGAAATTTATTTGATGGAAAAGAGAATTTTATTATAAAAATTATTATACATTATTGATATATTAGTATAATTATTATAAATTATTCATATATTAGATCTATTATAATTATGATGACAATGTTCCATAAAAGTTTTGACAAAACCTGGTTAATGTTACCACTGATTAATTATCAAGTTCGCATCATGGAACACGTATTTTTTGAAACATATAGAAAAAAAATCTTTTGAATACACACAGGAAAAATACGCTTCGTTATTTACACTCTACAGGTAATCACAATATGATTACATAGTGTCATTAAAGAAATACAACTGTCAGTTTTTATAAGAACAGACCAAATTGTTTTGACAAGCAATAGGGAATGCAGCTTCCCAAACATAGTTTATAAATTCACTTATTCAAATTAAACATACTCGGGGAATTTACTAGATTTCAATAAATTTTGAAAGTATTTTACCCAAAGATGAGTATAGTAGTATACCTTAAAGAAATTAACAATGGATATGTTTAGTTCTGTTCAGATCCAAGTTAGGACAGTTGTACAAGATTGTTAGTGTCAAAGGGTAAATTTTATAGATAAATTTGTCCATTTTTGGTGCTGACAGTTTATTTTTATTGCATGTCTATTTTTGTTTTACAGGGAGAAAAAGTTGCTTGTAGGATCTGAGGATTATGGGAAGGATTTGACTGGCGTGCAGAATCTACGTAAAAAACACAAACGTCTAGACGCTGAGCTTACCAGTCATGAACCGGCCATTCAGGTGGGTACACTTAAATAATTTTGTCACAGTTCTAACTGAAATTAAACAAACAAGAAGATGTAATTGTTTTGTACTAAATTATAGTGATAAAAACTCAATATCAAAGAAATTAAAAGACCCATTACATAGCTTCGATTTGGTCATTTCTGAAAATTTCACTTTTTGAAGTCAATGCTGACACAATAAGGGTGCGAATAACTGGAGTCTGTGCATCTCTTGATGCCTTGTGTTGCATTAAGTTTGTAAAACATGAGCTAGGCGAAGTCATCTTTCCTGTTTCGGCACCATATGATCCTTATTGTGTTGGTGCGCTGTAAAACCAAACAAACAAAATACATATATGGTGTATATATTTTTAGGCTGTACAAGAGACAGGAGCTAAGCTGATTGGGGAGTCTGACATCAACACTGATGATATACAGAACCGACTAGAACAACTTGCCAAGAGCTGGGACGAGCTCAAACAGATGGCTGAACGAAGGTACAATATGAAATTTAATCTACTCATTTATTGTGCATTGTACTAAATGATGATAAAAAAATGCTTTTATCAGACAATGGTCCAATATACACACCAAAATAATATATGGGTCCAATCTTGCCAGAGTTCTCTGGTAGAGCTTGAAAAATGTCATATGACCATCACTGTGTTGAAGCGACTTAAAACCTTACAGGAAAAAAACAAAACAAAACTATAATTAATTATGCTGTAATAGTATTAAACAAATGTTATGCTGAAAAAGTAGATATAAAACTATAACTGTTTTTGTTTGTCACAGAGGACTGATGTTGGAAGAATCGTATGCCTTCCAGCAGTTCAGTGCTAACGTTGATGAAGAAGAAGCTTGGATATCTGAGAAACAACGCCTCCTGTCTGGTGGTGATCTGGGTGATACCATGGCAGCTGTACAAGTTAGTGATACATAATTTTTTTACCCCACCCCCACATTATTGTTGTTTAAGTTGATGATTTTCTTGAGAAGTTTTAATATATTTTTTTGGCCTCTACTACTTAATTAAGTGGTGAGAGAGAGGCACATAATTATGTTTGTTCGTCTGTCACATTGTCCTGATGTACATCCTTAGACTGACAAAATAATGGAAGGTTTATATGTTTGGGCATTTTTACATGCAGTTTATAATTATATATGTATTCTTTTGATGTTGGCACTAGCACTGTCTTTAAAAATAATCTTTACAGTTATGTATATGTATGATAAAAGTTGAATATCTTAAGTAAAAGGTACGAATAAAAAGCAGATGCAGAAAAGCAAATACATATATTTAAACAGTTATTTGTTACATTATTTCAGGGTTTGTTAAAGAAACATGAAGTGTTTGAGACAGATTTCCAGGTCCATAGAGAGAGATGCCAGGAAGTACAGAAAGAGGGAGAAAAACTTATTGCTGAGGTAAAGAAATGTATACATAAGATAAATAATATGTCTAAATGAATGCTTAGTACGGTAAAAATCCATCAATTTTTCCTCTTTTGAATTTAATTTTGTTGTTTCAAGTCAAATGGGTTATGTAGGAGCTCTTGTTATATAAAAAAAAACTATTAATAATATGTTTTGACTGGACTGTCAATTTACTTAATTTCGTGAGCCTGAAATTTAGTGGGTCGTCTAAAAGAACATTTTTGTGTGTTCTTAAATTTTTCCAAAAGGCAAAATGTAAACAACATGATGCAAAAAAAACTTAAGCAGACAAAATGAAATTTTGTTGGATCATAAATTTGTTGATTGATGTATTCACAGAAATACGAAAAATTAGTACACCATCGAATAATTATGATTTTGCAGTATCTAATTTTATTGTTGTTTATTTGTATCGCAGGGCAACCACAACAAGGACAGTATCTCCCAGCGTAACCAGGGACTACAAGACAAGTTGTCTGCCCTTGATGAAGCCGCAGCTCTCCGTAAAGCTGGTTTGATTGACAACTCGGCTTTCCTACAGTTTATCTGGAAGACGGATGTTGTTGAGAGCTGGATCGCAGACAAAGAGAACCAGGTCCGCTCTGATGACTATGGTCGTGACCTTTCATCTGTACAGACCCTTCTTACCAAACAGGTAACAATTAATCTCCTCGAAAATATTTGTTGTAGCTCTGTTTATATGAAAAACTGGAGAGAGATTTCATGATGATTGGAAAACATGTTGTCTTGTTGAATTAAAAGCATTAAATCTATATTGGCTGTAATAGAGCTTTGACCCACCTCTGTTCTGAGGGTTCAAATCTCCGTTCAATGGCTATGAGGCTGAATGGCTATTCTAGTGTTTGTATGATATGAAACATTTTAATTTTGTATACAAACATTCAATTCCTGTAGGGACAAAGGTTATGCATGTTTGAAAGATAAGACTTGAGTTTAAATCAAAGGTTTGTACTCCGAATCAGTTTCCGTCATATTTTGAGAATAAGTAATTGCCGTCTTAAAACGATTTCTTACTAAGTTACTTAAATGTAATTTATCCAGTTGAAATATATTAATTATGTTATCATTGACATCGGTATATACAAAAGCACATTCAAGTTACAAGTCATAGAAAACCAGTATACTTCATTGTTTTGCATTAAATTTGACTATTTTGAATTACAATTGTTGATATGAAATCTTTATGGATATTAACTTTTCTGATCAAAGTTTCAATATTCTTTAAGCCCTCTACAATTATTGTATGTAAATTTAATAAAATCAGAGATCTTCCTATGAGATTATGAACTTTTTTTATAACAGTGAAATCTATGATTTTAATACCAAAAATAATGATTTCACACATTCATTATTTCTGCAGCTACCTGTTTCAATTAACATGTTTAATTTATGCTTTTAACAATTCATTTCCAATTAACGTGTTTTATTTATGCTTTAACATTTCATTTCCAGTTAACATGTTTCGTTTCTGCTGTAACAATATATTTGTGTTATTTATGAGACAAGCATGAATGTTTTTAGGCACGTCTTCGTACATCTATATCCAGTTTGTTGTTATCAAAAAAGGTAGACCTTTCCCACCATTTCCAAACCACTTCGACATTTATGATATATTTATGACATTATTCCACACATATTACATTATCATACCCTTATTTTATTAAAACACATTTATTTATACATCCAATTTACCTATTTTACGACTTTGATTATTTTGTCCCTGATTGGAGATTTTTATATTACTTGTGTGTCACAGGGTGTAAAAAATGTGTGGACAACCTGGGCCTCTGATTATTGGCAGTATTTAAAGCAGGCCTTTTGTGGCTAATGTCTTGGATCTCAAATTACATGCCCCTCACAGCTGCTGGTTTGAACCACATGAAGAATTTTAAATTCCCACCTGTGAGTTTGAACCACATAAAAAAAAAGATTTTTTTCATGTGAGCTAACTTTTTGAAGGGTTCTTCTTGGGTGCTAGTTTGTGCTTGGGAAAAAGGTCTGTTATATCACCTTTACAGTTCCAGTGTTACTTCAAAATCCACCAAAACAAGCATCTCTTTTATCTGTTGCAAGGTTAACTTTGAAATCTTTTTATTTCCCACCATTTCTGTAACATTTTATTCCATCACCATTATGTTTTCCATTTTGATATACATACAGTCCGACCCAGGTTATTCGACAACCCTTTATTCGAATACCCGGCATTATCCGAAGTAGATCGGCGGTCCCGTTTTTATCTCTGTATAAAACAATATAAATACGAGCGTATTATTCGAAATTCATTATCCGAATACCTCCTATTTTTCGAAGTAAAATTTCTGTCCCGATTATACAATTATGAAAGAATTTCACACCTATTATTCGAAGCCAGCCTAATTATTATTCGAAGCCAGACTAATTGGCGCAGATCCACTCGCTGACCAGTCGACTTGTGAAAAATATCCACAGTCATGCGTGTAATTAGACAATCAGGATAATAACTCTTTGTGTGTTCTTTAATCAACTTTAATTACCGAAAATGAAAAGCTATGCACCGTGTCCGATTTTGTTGAAGATGACAGCAATAATTTTTATACAATCCGTATATGTGAATTTGTCAAAACATGCAAAACATTTTTTCATTAATTGCAACGCTACATGAGATCCTTAATTTATCCTAATCGTTTAGCTGTAAATACCGTAGTGACGACACGGCCATTATCAAGGCTTTGCGCGAAACGAAACGATACATAATGTAAAATAAAATGTAAGTATTTATGTCTTCAATGTCAATACAATAATTTTTACGCATCTTTTCTTAAATATTTATTTTTCTCAATTGATTACAGGAAGCAAGTGTGTTGTAAACGGTAGTTTTGCGATGATTTGTCAAAGTGGAGTAGTTTTCGTCTATCACAATATTTCGATTTCGATTATTCGAACCCATCGATTATTCGAAGTAAATATTCAGTCCCAGGCACTTCGAATAATCGGGGTTGGACTGTATATTCATTTCCATTTATACACTTCAATATTGCATGTGTTACATTTATCAAATAATTTTAAAGTATGTATATCTTACATAGAGATAACCTACCTTATATTATATCACTGTTTGAATGAAATTAGAATTCACTGGTTTGATAAGTCACATCTGAGCATTGAACAAATTACATATTTAATGCTACTCGGATGCCCCCTTGTGCCTGAAATAATGCACAGAGGGGCACATTAGGTCTTCCTCCGCATGTAAACCTTGAAAAGTCCCCATATGACCACTGTTTTGGTGTGACTTAAACCCAACAAACAAAATCCCCAACATATTGAATAAATCTGTTTTGCTTATATCTTTTATTTGCATTGGCATTAATGGTAACAACTATGTATTTAAATTTATTTAAATTCATTAACATGTTGTCATTGTTATGTCACTGCAATAATATTACCTTTTGAGGTATATATTTTTCATTTCTTAATGGGATCATCATTAACATATCTTTTCAATCAACTGATAAACTAACTACGTATCTTCATCTGTTTAACATCTGCTGATAAATATGTTATAAATGTATAGCATACAATGTATATTACAAGTGATGCATGTCAGTAAATATCCGTGTATTGTCCGTTTTGAAATGTATATTCAAATTGTCTGAAGATACATTTTATCCTTTAACCTGCTTGAACCGAAAATGATTAGTCTTTGCTACTGGTATAGAGCCAGACCAGCCTGCAAATCCATGCAATGTGACAAGGCATTTCTTCTGTTGGCTGATCAACTTCAAATTTTCATCCTGATATCCATAAAATTTCTTTGAAATGAATAGCTTAAAAGAAAAATTGTAGCTTTATAAATCCATTTAAGAAACTCGGCAGGTTAAGGGTTAAGAAATAATGATATCATCCCTTCAGAAAGTAATTTATGGTGATGTGTTTAGCATTCATTAAGACTATAATGTATGGTGGTGTATTTTAGGACACTTTCGATGCTGGTCTACAAGCATTTGAGAAGGAAGGTATACAGACAATCACGGCATTGAAAGATCAGCTGATAGCATCGAAACATGCTCAGACTCCTGCCATAGAGAAACGATACAATGATGTGATGACAAGGTAAAGTCTTATACCTGTTCTAGTGTCTAGGTTCAGGTCCTAAACTGAAATATGTGTGAAGTGTGTGAATGATATTCTCGATAGTAGTCTGCCACCAGTATAAATTTAGACAAAAAAACTGGAAACAGAGGTTCTTCGGAAGCATTGAAAACAAAAGACTTATATTGAAAATTGTCTGATATGGCGAACCTCAAATCTGTGCAGTCTGATTAAACACAGCATTCATTGTAATAGTTTACTCAATATTATATATTTAATATAGCAAAATTCTGTAAGTAACGATTGATAGTTTTTCCAGCTTCAAAACAGGGCTAGTGCATTGTACAGATGTCGTTGTGTAAGGCTGTTGTTGTCCCTTGAATACCCTTACCTCATTTATTATCTATAGGTTGTTTTATCAGTAAATATTTAAAGAAATTGAGTATTTAAGGCAATCAAAATAATTTAATGTGAAATGATGAGTTAATGTCATTTTTCTGAACAGAATGATGGTAGTCAATTTATTGATATAATTAGTTCTTATTATTGTCTGTGGCTGTGTGATTCAGGTCGTTTACTTCAAAACGCTTGCCCCTCACCATCGGGGTTGGAATCCCAACATGGACTTTGCATTAGTTTGTGTGAAGAAGCTATCCAGCTAGCTTATGGACTGTTGGTGGTTCTATTCACATGCCTGTTTTTGTCTGAAATAATGCATAGAAGGGAAGTTAAGGTCTTTCTCAACCAGTAAATCTGGAATGTCCTATACTGTGTTGGTGCAATGTAAAACCCAAACAAAAACACCTAGGAATAATAAGATCTAATGATTTATAATGTGATTACAGATGGCAGAATCTACTGTCCGACTCTGAGCAACGTAAACAGACATTGTTACGTCTACAAGACCAGTACAGGCAGATCGAAGACCTCTACCTAGCTTTCGCTAAGAAAGCCTCGGCCTTCAACTCATGGTTTGAGAATGCCGAGGAAGACTTGACCGACCCCGTAAGATGTAATTCGGTAGAGGAGATACGACATCTGCGTGAGAACCACGAGCAGTTCAAGGCCTCGCTGTCGGCGGCACAGGCTGACTTTAACCAACTAGCTGCCCTTGATAAAGAAATCAAGAGCTTCAATGTAGGACCAAACCCCTATACCTGGTTTACAATGGAGGCCTTGCAGGACACATGGAATAACCTGCAGAAAATCATTAAGGTTGGTCAATTGTCTTTCAGAGACTTTTAATATTTCTGTGTCAAAAACTATTTAGAAAGCATACGGTGACAATATAGATATATGTATAGATGTTTGTAAAATAATGTTTCAAGATTTTAAAAATGATATAAAGTAACAGAAGAAACTATTTGGTTAAATTGTTACTATTTTATATAACAGGAAAGAGATGTGGACCTGGCCAATGAACAACAGAGACAAGAGGAGAATGATCAGCTTCGTAAACAGTTTGCCCAGGCTGCCAACGCTTTCCATGCCTGGCTAACAGAAACTAGGTCAGTAATATATTACATGATGCTATGTGTTAAAATGATGCCCATAACCAGAAAATCAAAATCAAGACAGGGAAGAAAAGCATCCATTTACTGGGTTTTCATTATTATCCGATTTGGCAGAGGGTTCAAGTGGATAGATAAATCTACTGGCCAGAAAATACCATCAATTTTAACAGCATTTCAATTGATGATATGGATTGCCAATCTGTTTATTATGAAAACCCTTTACTGTTTGGTTAAAAATTTACATTTACAATGTGAAATTCAAACTATTTCTTTAAAGGTACAGTTTTTACCCACAATTTTAATACATATGGTTGTACATCCTCCATATGGATTCAGCTGTTTGATATAGTTATGTAAGTGAGATACTAAAACCAGCTTAAATTTGTCTAAAAGAACTGAATGGACAAGAAAACTGATTGGTACACATGATAAAATCTGCTGAAACCATTCCATGTTTTTAAATTTGATTATCAAAGTCACTACGCTAAATACAACTCATCTTTGATTAGAAGTTTTGGCTAGAATCTTCGGCTGTATATTGTAATATAAGAGAAGTGTGCAATATATTACATATTGTATAATTGTGTTTAATTTACAGGATGTGGCTGTTGGATGGAGGGTTAATATCAGTGATAATACTCTTTAAGCATGATTCAGAGACAATGATTCTGATTGGTCTATTTGACAGACAAGTGTTTTATAGAAAAATAGCATAAACTTGGACATAAGTGCCAAATTTCCTTAGGCATCTGTTATAATACAATGAATGAACATCCACTGTTTTCTATCTTTTTCTTTGAAGATATAGCAATCGTAGAATACATTATTAAATTTTTTTTTATTTAATTGTTTAATTATGATAAATACCTGTAAATTTGCCAAACTTTGGCTAACTGTTTCCTTTATCTGAGTTCAATAAAAAGATAATGATCAGTTCCATAACAGTACATTACACATTTCCAAAATATTTCAAACATTTTGTCAAGCATTATCAACATTTAAAGCACTATTTGGCATTTACTCCGGGCAGTCAAAAGCTTGAACGTTTATGATTTTGTATATTGCTGTAAAGCTCTTGTCTGTAACTGATGATGAATTGAGTGTTGTTTAGTTGATTTATGATTTAAATGCATCCTCATGATTTCAGTTTGCGGAGCTGCCGAACCCTGTTTCTCTCTCTCTATATATACATACATACCCCTTAGTTCTTTCAAGGACATTCTTTGGCTGTATATGATGCTATGAATTATTAGGCTTTCTGCTTGAAACGAGGTGACCAACTCAAATATTGTCTTGGCATCGTACATATATGGGAAATTCTTTGTGCCTTTTGTGGTCTGTGTGGCAATAATATCAGATCTATGCCATCAGTGCAGCACCATGCCAGTCCGCATATCTGTAATGTCTGATAGGACTCTAGAATGTCATTCAAGTGCTGCAATCAGTTAAATTTCTGTTGGATTTAGAACCAGTCCAGTTTAATTTCTGTTGGATTTAGAACCAGTCCATGGTTAATTCAGCACATGTTAGGATTTATTGAAATTAATACAGTTAAGAAAGTAAAAGAGGACTGTTACTCTAGGGTTGCAGGTGTCATGTATGCCTCTCATCCCAGGGAGTTAGAATTTTACACCTACTAGGAGTCTCTACCATGTTTGGTCAAGACACCAGTTCTGATCGGGTCAAAGAAGAGAAACTGCTAGGTGTTTAAATGAGCCACAAGCAAAGTTATTTACCATTAAACTTGAACAGATAATGTTTTAAACTGTTGAAAAAAAAATTTCACTGAATTTTTCATGTGTACGATGCCAAAGAGTTGTCACACCTGAATTTAGGTCTTTGAATGTGACGATAAAGTCAGAAAGCTTCCGACTTCAGTATTAGCTCAGCAAGACAGTTTCTGCATGAAGGCAGCATTGATAGTTGATTCCAAACATGTTGAATGATAAATGAGCCGTGTCACGACAAAACCAACATAGTGCGTTTGCGACCAGCATGGATCCAGACCAGCCTGCGCATCCGCGCAGTCTGATCAGGATCCATGCTGTTCGCTTACAAACTCTATAACAAGTAGAGAAATCGATAGCGAACAGCATGGATCCTGATCAGACTGCGCGGATGCGCAGGCTGGTCTGGATCCATGCTGGTCGCAAACCCATTATGTTGGTTTTGTCGTGACACATCTGAAATATAGAAGTAATTTTCTTTACTAACTTAATCCATATCATATACAAGGTTATGAATTTCAGCTGGGAGTTTTTTTCCACAATAATTAAGGATAAAAAGTTTATTAGGTGGATTTTATGTTCCTCTTAGAATGGAATACTTTATTATTGGAACAGTTATTATAGATAGTTCATGTAATAATGTAATTAAAAAGACTTTCATGTAAAGACAGGAATACTCTCAAATAAAGCAACCTGTTAAGGACTTCCTTTTTGAATTGTCTGTAACTCATGCAAAATGAAAAAAAAACAACAAAAAAAAACATTCCTAAATATAACATACATAATTATGGTAATTGGATAAAAATAATTGAATATGTGAGGTGGCATGCAGTATTTGCTGTGACCCCCATATATTAAGAATGGGAAATCTCAGAATGCTACATGTATATAATAATAAGTCAATTTTGTTGTTTTAGATTTTTGACCCCCTTTTTTGCAAGGTTGTTACTAGATGTAAATTAGATTGCTTTAAGAATTTTTGACACTAATATTTGAAAAAAGTGATATGAGAAACATGTTTTCTCTACTAAAACACTGTTGAGTTAGAACATAGATTCTATGCATGGAGTTTCTCTCTATATGTACTTAGTATATATATGCACCTAGTAAAGAATTTAAAAAAAAAATATGTGTAATTTCTTAAGTTTGAATTAAATTATATACATGTAACTTGTTCGATCAGACCCTATGATACAATAAGCGCATATTTTTTATATATATATTTTTTTTAAAGATTTGTAAACACAAAAACTTAAGGACCAGTTTAGTTTTTATAAGGATAACTCATTTAAAAAAGAAAGTAAGGCTAAACAAAGACATACTTTAAGTACGCCCATTTAGAAAACTTGAAGGCTTCATGTGAATTTTTACTCTTTGCGTTGTATTTGTTTTCATTTCTCATGTTTATTTGGGTATTTTTTGCTTTTTCTTATTCACCGTATTTTGTAAATTATGTAAAACTTTGTTTTATTATATTTGTGATAGATAATTAGATAAATATGGAATATTAATATAGGAAGATTTTTAATCTTAATATTGGTATAATTACAGGGCTTCTATGATGGAAGGTTCTGGTACATTAGAAGATCAGTTGGAGGCAACAAAGGTAAGGGGCACCATCAACATCTATTGATGAAAAACATTTTTTTTTTTTAAAGTGTCAAATTAAAAAAGATCAAAGTGAGAAAGAAATATCATGTACAGTTGGTTAGAAAATAAGTGCTAGAATATGAATTATAATGTATCCTAGCATTTTGCATAGGAATAATACTGTAATACTGAACACTGTAGTAATTTGTAAATGTAGTAAATTTTTTTTCCTATAGAGGCCTGTATATTTATGTTTCAATAATGGACAGCTTGTTCGATTTCTTTTCAACCTCATACAAAAAAACTTTAAAGGAATAAGTTAACATTTGGCTATTAAGGGTTTTGCATGTGTTTCTTAAGGGTGTCCATGGCCAAGTGGTTTAGGGCATTAAATGGCAACTCACCACTTCAGGTTCAAATGCTGCCAGGGACTTTGGATTCTTTCATGTTTGGAAGCTATCCAACATGCTTAGAACGTCATTGTTTCTACTTAAGTGCCCATTTGTGCCTGAAATAATGTTTGGAAGAGCATCTTAGCTGAAAAAAATGTGTTTCTTTTACAAAATTAAGTAGATATCATAAATTTGATACAATAAAGCCAACATTGAACTTTAAACAGTTTAAATTATATTGTGAGTAATAAAACAAATTACTTTAGTAATGGGGGTGAAAATAGGAATTTTTTCATCCATATGTTTGGTATTATTTCAGAAAAAGGCAGTAGAAGTGAGATCGCAGAAAGGACAATTGAAGCGTATTGAAGATCTTGGTGCGGCCATGGAAGAGAGACTTATTCTCGATAATAGGTGAATTATTACTTAAAATGCATAGACTGTTCTCTTCTTTTTGCCCATAGACTCTGTTCAGTCATTGGTGCTCATTTATGAGTTGCAGATAACTAATATGTAGCCTACTTAGCTGGTATAAAGTCTTGATTTTATGAATTAGATTAAAAATGAATTAAAAAGTTTTGTGAGAATATCAAAGTATTTTTTCAATGTATACAGATTTAGATTATACATGTATGTTATTGTATATATATATATATATTGTTCATTATAGGTACACGGAGCACAGTACGGTTGGTTTAGCGCAGCAGTGGGATCAGCTTGACCAGCTGGGTATGAGAATGCAACACAACCTTGAGCAACAGATCCAAGCCCGTAACAGAAGTGGCGTGTCAGAGGACGCGTTACGAGAGTTCAGCATGATGTTTAAGTAAGTATTTAACTGAAAATTCAGGTTTGTAATTGAAAGAAATAAATGCATTGGAAAACTTTTGCAAAATATTGATTTTATCTGAAACTCAGTAAATGCAGGTTTTATCCAGTCTAACTAATATGGGATACAAACAAACTTTTACAGTTATAGCTTCACAGTGTACAACAGTTCATTATAGAGTGATCACTGTGTTACGCATATTATGAATATCTTTACCAATTTTGTAACTGAAAGAGATTATTCCCCTGAATTAGATTAAAAAAATCCACATTTACCAAGTTTTGGACTATCTTTTCCCCACAAAACTTAGAAAATACATGTACTCTTTGTTTTAAATGATAAAACTTTCAATGACAGACTTAAATTTAAAAAAAAACTTTCTTAAACAATCTTAATGCAATGCTGCGTACTTTCAGCTTTGTTTTACCATAGGAAACTCACAGACTGATGGAAGCTACTTTCTGTGCATTTAGTATATTGTGAAATTCATTAATTTATTTATAAATTTAAACTTTCAGACATTTTGACAAGGACAAGTCCGGAAAGCTCGACCACCAGGAATTCAAGTCTTGTCTCCGAGCCCTCGGTTACGATCTTCCTGTTGTAGAAGACGGACAGGTGGACCCAGAGTTCCAGGCCATTCTCGACATGGTTGATCCTAACAGGTATAATTTCAACTACATGTATACTGTAGAAAACAATGTTCAATAAAATAAAATTAAACTCTTAAATGATTACTAGTATTCAAATGCTACATATTGACAAATTAATTTTTATTGTCATCAAAATTTTAAAAAATTGGCTGCATTTAGTGTAAATGGTTGTTTGCTAAATAACTTTTGCCTAGTGGCTTGGGTTATACCAGCTTATAGCAGTTTTAGGCTGCCATTTGTAACTTGTAAATTTTCTTTATAACATGTCAAGTTTTTTTGTTTGTTCTTTTCATTGACAGTGTTTTAAGTTGATACATCTAGTAATTATGAAATAATGTTTGTTACAATACTCAATTGGTGAAGGGGAGCATTTGAGTTGTGGTTAATTTGTCTTTCACTCAACTCAGGAAACAAGATGGGTTCAAACCCTCAAGGGTCACAACCATGTTTCCTAATATGACATTTGTTCTAGTTAGCTTCAGGAGCGAATTTGAGATTGGTTTAATTAATGTAACCGAGCCTGCAACATTATCAGTTACGACGTTTTGAAAGTCCTTTGGAGATTCCATTTTTCTATATTTTTAAAGAAGATATTTTTCACCAATAATGTTTAAACTAAACTGATCATATATAGGTGATAGGTTATATATTAGTATATAAGTGTATTATATAATTCTTTATGTTGTAGGGATGGACACGTGTCACTTCAAGAGTACATGGCGTTTATGATAAGCCGAGAGACAGAGAACGTCCAATCGAGCTCGGAGGTTGAACAAGCTTTCCGAGCTCTAACTTCCGGCGAAAAACCATTTATTACATCACAAGAGCTTTATGCTGTAAGTATAAATCTGTGTCGCCTATATGAGGCGCATCATGACAAAACCAACATAATGGGTTTGCGATCAGCATGGATCCATACCAGCTTGCGCAGTCTGATCAGGATCCATGCTGTTCGCTATCAGTTTCTCTACTTGTTATAGGGTTTGTAAGCGAACAGCATGGATCCTGATCAGACTGCCTGGATGCACAAGCTGGTCTGGATCCATGCTGGTCGCAAACGCATAATGTTGGTTTTATCGTGACGCGGCTCATATGTTGTACATTAGAATAATGAAGTAAGTTACTTAGGATAACAAAGTTAACGTAACAATTACGGAAGGCCGATGTTTCTGCTGATGTGCCATTTGAATTTGTATATGTCATTTATGAAGGGGTAACTGTGATTGTTGTGCACCATAATATACAGAAAGCCCACCATATGACCTTAAAAGTGTTGAAATTACTTAAAACTAATTTTCTTGTCGCTATTTCATATTATTCTTATACTGTCAGACCTCCATTGGCTTAGGATTTCATCATAGAACAATGTATTGTCACTAAGTGTGCAGGCACATTTTATCTGTGATTTGTTCAGTTTTGACATAAGTATTGCTCTCTGTTGTTTTCTTTTCATATGTATTTTTGGCAGATAACCCTTGTTGCTTTGCCTGGTTATAAAAAAAGTAGAATCAAAATTAAAAGGAAATATAAATACTTACAAAATGTACACTGTTTCAAAATGTTAGTTTTGAATTTTTCTCTCATTTAATTTTCAGAACCTCACTAAAGAACAAGCGGACTATTGTATAGGGCGTATGAAACCATACGTGGATCGAACCGGACGTACCATACCGGACGCTTATGACTACGCCGATTTTACACAGTCCATGTTTGTTAACTAACATATATATATAATAGAGACACTTTTTTTACTATTACATAATATATATGTATAGACAGCTATATAATAGTGTTGTATATTCTAATAGCAAGTGAATATATTATCATAAAGTGCTTTGAGATATACAGGAAACTTTAATAAAAATAAAACACGAAAAGTTAAAGAAATTCAAAGAAAAGAAAATCGTCTTAACCAGATATATAAGTAGTTTAAAAATGAATGCAAGAACAAAATCATTGTATTTGTTAATAAGCTTTAGGAAATTTTTAGCCAAAGTTAAAAACGGCAGTTATAGGAATACTAAATGTATATGGAAAACTTATTTTTTTTATACTCAGTTTTTTTGTAGTGGCTTTTGTATTTGTTTTGGTGATGGTGTCAATATGCAGGTGTATGCATACTGTCTATATTTATTTGACAACCAGAAAAGAATTATCAAATCTGTGTTAGAAATTTTTATCCTTTTATTAGATTAGATACTTTCTATATCTTGAAATATTCTGAACTTTCCATTAAAAAAAAAACAACAAATTTTTAATAAGAAATTAAGATCAAGTTCATTTATTTTTAGTTGAATATATTGTTAGGTTAGTGTGGGACACAAATCGTATTTTGTTCCAGGGTTAATACATAATTTTTCAAAAAAATTTTACTCCATTTTTTGTCCATCAAAAAAAAGAATCAACTTTATAACAGCATAGTTACTTTCGTTTTAAGATCTGAAATAAATAAAAATTATGTTAGAAAACTGTGTTGTTATTATTTATATTGTGTTTTAATTTGTATATTTGGACGTTATACAAATGTACATGAAGTCATGGCCACAGATGATGAAAGGAATTAATTGACATTATGCTAATTTATTTTGCTATCAACATGAGTTGAATCAGTAATATATTTCAAAAGATTATAATGAGTAATTGGTATTGCAAAATGTTTATGATACAATAAAAAATGACTTATAAAAAGGCTGCTGCATTAAATGTTACCTACAATGTTTATATACATATGTACTGAACGATATTTATATAAATTTGATACTTCTATAATTTTTCGTTGGTCACTTGGATTATTAATTATTGTTTCATAGTAAAATATAAAATTGTTCACTGGTTATAGTCCTAGATTTAACAAAAGTACATGTATGTCAAGTTGTAGTTTATCTGTTCACTGACTTACACGCAGGATGGGCATAATGTCGTGTTATCACCCAGGGCTTAAGGAGGGTCATTTCTGTGATATATTGGGAAATCAATGAAAAATAGAACATTTGTCATCTATTATATTTGTTCCATTTGATTTGATTTTATATAATGCATGTTTTGAGGGTAGACTATGGTCATGCATATAAACAGCTTAGTAACATTACGAGTATATGCTAATATACAAGTATATCTGTTTGTTATTTGAAGATACAGCTAACGTATTTATTACATGTACATGTAAAGACTAGTGCGTTTTCCGTAATACGGCAATCAAATTGTAATAATCAGTTCAACAAGCATCAGATGTCAGTAATTGGCCTATAATGTCCGTAATGGGCGTATAATGTCAGTACGTGGCCTATTTTTCCTCGGCAGGTTTACTTCCGGCTTTTACTGTCTCGTCCGTTGATGGATCCACAAAGTCCTTGCCTTCAGGTTCACAGTAGATTTCACACTCTTTTATGGCATTATTGGACACCTGTAAAGATTTAATAGATATTGTAGGTAAATGGGTATCCAAAGCCAGGACGTATCAAATAAAATGTGTTACCAAACAGCTTATATAAATTATTTCCAGTAAGTTTCATGGACAAGTTTGTTCTTGTGCCGTTTTTAAGAGAACGATATAATTTGAACCAATGATTATCGGTTCCCATAACTTCCATTAAAATGACTGTACATTACGGAGACGGTTTTTTAACTCGTAGACACACAAAAAGGTGTGATCATGGTCTTCGAAGCTGACTATTCAGTCTGTACATATTTTGAATTTTTCCATAAAGATGATGAATATGTTTGTTCATATTGAAAGATAGGACAAGTTCATTTAATAAAGATATATAGCGTGGTAAAGGTTTGACAAAAATACCTTTGTTAGTTTATTGTAACACGGGTGGTGATGTTTCTTCACAGGGTTGTTACTTTTCTTGTTGTATGAACAGTTAAAGGCCCAGCGTCTTTGCGCACTGTCGTTAGGTCCGCTCGAGTGAAGAAGGTTGCTATGAAACAAAATGGCGTCCCCTGTAATTCAAAATTTAAAAGTTCTGTGATTTTCAGATAAGTAGAAGTTCTGCCCTG
This sequence comes from Ruditapes philippinarum, assembly GCF_026571515.1. Lineage (NCBI taxonomy): Eukaryota > Metazoa > Mollusca > Bivalvia > Venerida > Veneridae > Ruditapes > Ruditapes philippinarum. The sequence goes on along the minus strand of NW_026857613.1, from coordinate 174,745 downwards.
TGATTTTTGAAAATGTGTTTTAGCGGGTCCTTTTTCAAAGTTGCACGGGGACATATTCAAAGCGAAGTAAAACTATTATACAAATGTTCATAGCTAGCCAATTAAACATTGTTAATAAAATTAACATGAAGTTTATTAAACTAAACTATACGTACCGGGTTGTAGATTAACTTGAAAGTGTTCATAGACTTTCTTTAAATGTTCGACTCTTTCTTTGTCGGCCCCCTGTTGGCCACCGTCAAAGTTATGATCAATTCGGCCAGCCTTATGACTACCCACAAGAACCTGCAAAAATGTACAATTATTTGCATTTGAACAACAACAGCACCAGCAGCAACAAACAACCACAAAAGAGGAACTTGTTGTTCATGTTAGCAATTCTTATATCTCCAGATCAAGTATTTATTATGTTGAGGCCCACACGAGTTCTAAAGAATCGGTTAATCAGTTGCTCTTGGAAAATTTATTAAAGTGAATTGGTCCGTAATGGAAGGTCTGTTATACCATAAATAATTATAATGATTGTATCCAGTATTAAACAAAACCACGAAATAACTATATACGGATATATAGCAGATAATAAATTGTTCTAGAACAAAATATTATTATTCATCATATATACTGTATCAGCTAGAACAGAAATTTTTCATACCCAAGAACGTTGCACGCCCTACGCCCCCCCGCCCCGCCACACACACACACACACACTGAACATTACGTTTTGACTTAATTGAAAAGTTATAAACTGCAAAACTAATTGATTAACATTGTTTTCAACAATAAAGTTTGATACTTACAAACATCTATATGGCAAATAATGACGCCAAATATGATAAAAATGTTAAAGCATTCATTTTCAATATATAACTTTTACATACATAAATATTATCATGTAAATTAGAAAATGTTGTTATTTTGCCATCTAATAAAATTAAAACGAAGATATTTATAATTGACAACATAAATGGGCAAAATGCTGATGATGTTTTATAAAATTCGGCAGGAATACCTGAATGTTATAATACCCCCGCCTTGAGGTTATACAACTTTTTTTGATGAGTTCTGTCTCAAATCTCAGGATTTTCATTGGTCAGTGTACATTCTTTGAGAGTTTCTGACCAATCAGATATCTGAGATCTGAGCTTTTTTCTCAACTGGTCGTGAAAAGGGAAATCAATCATACCTGTAATCCTCCGTTCTCTTTTACGCACGGATCAACAGCTAGGAACATGCTCATCAAATCAGGTTTTAACACCCCATTCTTATACCAGTATCTGAATTAAAACAAATAATTGTGTCTTAATTAGACAGTGTCACGTGTGATGCTCAAGAAATCAATTCTTTTGCAAGTTTTTCTAGGTTATAAATAGAATAACTGGACTACTACGCAACAACATATGTCTGAAGCAATAAATGAAATTTTCGCTGAGAAAAATAAAAATGATATTAAATTTACCCATAATCCTGGTGCCACTCAAAGCTACCGCCTTTCTTGGCATCTTTCATCATTATTTTCGTGTGATAGTGGTAAAGCTCGTCTCCGCCCATCAGCTGAGAATATACATATTTTTAATTTTTTTGAGATTTATAATTACCGCCACTTTATTTCGGTAAAACGCCGCACACTCTGACTGAAATTGTTAAGAAATGCAATGGAAAATGTCCAAAATATGTATATTTTATGCATTAAATACTTAAGGTGATCATTATAGCAAATAAACCCGTTAAAGCTTAAACCTGTTCGCACGTAGATACTACTTTTTCACATCGCGGCACTAAGCCTAGAACGTCATTTCCGCAATAACTCCATAGTAGCACGCGCGGCTCTCTTCCGCTTGAATCTGGTACCTGCAACGTAAATAATAAAGTTAGATATTACCTTTTCGCATGTTGAGACGACTTTTTCAACACGAGGAACCAGTCTTTATACGTCATTTCCACAATAACTCCACAGCATCATCCTGGGCTCTCTACCTTGTGCATCTGGAAGCTAATTAAAACAAGGGTATCTGATGTTTTACATTTTATTGTTTTATATATATGTTGAGCTTTCTTTTCATGAGCTGATACCTTGCATAACCATTCTTAATCCACGTGTTTATAACAATCAAGAGCCTAGATCTACATGTACGTTTCTTTACCAGGTCCATACATAGTCATTATTATCTTAAATCAGACAAGTACAAAATTTATTAATGTTGCTGCAATGCACAATGAGAAATTATTAGAGAGATGGTTAACTGAAAAAACTACTGAGCACCATGGAAAGATTTTAGACATTTATGCAGGCAAGAATTAAATTAAGAAATTAAAGATAGATATATGAATAAAATATGTCAATCGAATCATTCCTCGAGAAACTTAATTCAGTATTGGGCTAAACAATACCTTAAGGCCTATTAATTATGGTGGAATGGGATATATACTCAATGTTAATTAAGGTTTTCTATTTCTTTTGAATTCGTGTTACCAGTTTTGCGCAGCAATGGAATACATATATAACCCACTGCGTACTACAAAAGAATTAGTTATTTTCAGTAGAAAATACTAAAGTAAGAAATAAATTACCGAATTTAGTTTATTTTTTGTTTTGTCCTTTATTCTGCCTGGCGTAAATTTTTTTCCCGTTCTCATTCATTAATAAAACATGTTGCGAATCAACGAAGGGGAAACAAATATATGACTTTACATAATAGAAATCGGAAGGAATTTTTGGTTCCGAATTTATTTTTAGCTGTAAATGAAAGGGATTTATTGATCAAAATCGGGTCCATGGACACACAAATAGATCAAAGAGCAATAAGCTTAGATATATAATTTAATAATGTGGATTTTGCTATTCAAATAGCTATATTATTGTATTTCAAGCAGACAAACAGATAAATCACTTTGCCATGTTAGAAATGTTTATATTTGATCAATTACATTAAAGCACCTTAACATACGTAGATAAAGCTAGCATTTTTTACGGAATTTACATGTATAACTCTAAAATTTTATTCACATACCCCGTATGAATATTTTTCCACAAGCCCGTACTCTTCAAGTGATTTTTTTATTTTGCCTGTCTCAACACTGTCCATCAGTCCGCTGCAATAAAATTTGACAATATGACATCTTTGAATACTGGGTACACTGAGCCGTGTCATGACAAAATCAACATAATGGGTTTGCGACCAGCATGGCTCCAGACCAGCCTGCGCATCGGCGCAGTCTGATCAGGATCCATGCTGTTCGCTTACAAACTCTATAACAAGTAGAGAAACTGATAGCGAACAGCATGGATCCTGATCAGACTGCGCGGATGCGCAGGCTGGTTTGGATCCATGCTGGTCGCAAACCCATTAGGTTGGTTTTGTCATTGCGCGGCTCACACTGATCAGTTTAACAGGATGCTTCATACATATCTTAATGAGGATGATAGGTGCATGTATTTCCCGCAGATCTGCGTTATCTTTGATGAAGTCTTCCTCAACCGGTAAAGCTGAAAAGTCGCCACGTGACTTCAACGGTGTTGGTGCGACGTAAAACCCAACAAAAATAAGCATAATGATAATATGAAATACCTTATTGATAATGACCAGAAATGATAACGAGTACCGGTTTCCGTGTACTCGAGTACATGGTCATTCTTCCGATCGAGTACCCAGTTACTCAGAAGATTTCTTTTAGGACTTTAAAGTGTAGTTATAACCATAATTATTTAATAAGTGAGATATGCCAAAACCACGTTTACAGTTTTAAAATGAACACTTGAACATACCGGACAATTATGAATCCATTATCATCAAATGAACGACGCACTTCGTCTGTTACCCTGAACTCTGGTTCCTCATATTTATATTCTGTTGAAGAGAAGATCACCACAGTTAACACATTCATTACGGATGAAGTGATTCAACAATATTATATAAGAATTACTGAGTCTGTTCACGAGAGAGAATGAAAAAGTGCAACATCTCTCACATTCGCTAGCACCGACTTAAACTGTAATCAATCTTCAATACTTAATGTGCTGGAATCACTGATCTCGAAGATTAAGAAAAATATAACAACACTAAATTTAAGCACGGGGAATATCTTTAAATTGATGAAATAATTGACAAAAAGAAGTTAAGAAAAGAATTTTTGAATCAGTTGATTTTCTAAGTCAAATACACTAGGACATCCGAATATTCTTCCATTCCATAAAGCTATGATATTTCACTTGATGTTTTAGCTGATATATTTCTCAGTTATCACAAGGAAAAATGATTGACTTACCATTTCCATGTGGACCAAATCCTTCCTTAGGCATTTTTCGTGTTACAGCTCACAGTCTGGATCAAACAAAACAACCAATCAAACCTTTGCAAGAATCGTAAAAGAAATGGAAACGTTTAAGAACACAAAAACGACAATATTAAACACCATATTATATGTTGTATAAAGCCTGTTCAAAGACGGTACAATATATGTATTGGTAAATGCCAGGTACTATTCTTGATATATCACTGACTTTAATAGAGTTCTAAATGTCATCGTTTTGAATTTAGAAACATCCGTTTATGTGCTCATACGATGATTATCACGAAACCTGTCTGCAATTTCATGAAATCCAAGCAAGAGAAGGCGTGTGCCCTAAACGAAACCATGGAAAAAAACCTACGAAACATTGCTTTCTTGAAATGGTAAAATGGTCCTTTTCTATTTATCGCTGAACTGTAGTTAATATAATTTTACCAATGAATTGCGTGTTGTCCGAAACAACAGTAAAGGAAGTTTTTACGAACAAATAATAAATGAATTATACTGTTAATGCCTTACACTATGTCTGCAGTGCTATACCCATAGCAATGTGCAATGTACATTTTTTCTACGAAAACTTTGTTCTAGTATGTTTTTGACGTTCAGGCGCGTTATCTAGAGCGTTACTCATACTTTCTACATTAAAATAAACTGACAACTTAAAATACGAATCAAAAGTGTTCTTGACGTGCAGTTGTACGTTAAACTTTTTAAACTGCTATAAAAAGTCTAAGCTATTCCAAAAGTATAACATTTATTGAACATAAATATGACAATTATCTCTTCAATAATTGACCAATGAAAAACAATAAATACATAATAAATGTACTCACTTCAGCCAACTACGTGAAATATATTAAAGAATGTAACTGGAGTTATTTGAAGGGGGGTTATTTGAAGGTTATGCAATGACATACTTAGTAATATAAATCTGAGATTATCTGTAAGTATATGATAACGTTATCTCACCTTGGGGACATCGACAATCCGTTACTAATAGTATTGAGATGACAATAGTTCAAATAGGTCATCAGATACGGTTGTTTGATTTGTACTTTCTTGTTTATCTGTTGGAGAATTTTGTTTAATGGATTCGCCCAGCTATGAAGTTAGACCAATTCATTTAAATTTTCACTGGGATTTCATTATTGAGATACCAACACGGACCTTCCAACAGTATATACGAACGCCTGGTCTGATTGGACGGAAGTGCATGTTGGCACGGCTCTAATCTGGTGGCAAGCTTAATTATTTTGTGTTTTCAGCATTACAATTGAAACATTTGTTTAATTCAGGGAAAATCATGAACATTAGACTGGTTACCGTTTAGATTATACGATAAATGTTGTTGCTAGTATACATGTATAACTTGTTGTACTCACGCAATGTCTTCGAACTTGAAGCAGGGAACTTTTATCGTTCAGAAGCTCTACAAACTTATATATACATAAGTTTTATATACTGTGATGTACTCTTCTATTTTATGTATACGAGATAAATCTACATTATCTCAACTTTAAACCATATCAGGCGACAGATTATATCGAGAAACCAATGATAACACAGGCGCACGCACGCACGCACATATATATGCACATATGCACGTTTAATCATTTTAAATTAAAAAGGCCTATTATGTATCAATATATTTTTTTATATTTCTCAAAATCTTTATGTTGCTCCTTTGTAGTTTCTAAAAATAACTCATTGGCTGACAACCTGGGTCATATTTTGCATCTGTTGCTTTCTGAGACTAAGTGCAGTTATAGTGATTACTTTGTTTACATTTTTCTAGTTTTATTAGAAGTAATTTCACACCTAGCAGCGCTACTTCTTTAGATAATAAGCATCTAACATGCTCTAAATTACCAATATTTAATCATGATAAAATGCATGTTTGCGGTAAAAAAAGTTTCTGAGTCATTATTAGCCTTAAATAAAAACAAGCATCTTAACTAACACACGTTTTATATACTAACATACAGGGACGGAAATGTTGGGAGTGAAGTGATAGGTTACCTTGACCGTTGACAGTGTCTGTTAGCTTGACCTTTGACAGTGTTAGTTACCTTGACCTTTGACAAACGGACATGTCGTCAATATGTTTTAAACATTCGTACAGACGGACAGAACGATTTTAAATCCTTGGAGGCGCAATAAAACAAAAAAATAAAACAAAAAAGAAAACATGACCAAACATATGCAGTTCCAACTATTTATTATTCATTCAGATTTTTATAATTATCACAATTTGAAAGTTAAATTATTAAAATATTCTTCTCGTTATTCTATTGTTTTTAAGCTGTTTCATACAATGTTCATTGCATTTTTTTTAAACTTATAATCTTGTCTGATATCTTATATAACACGTCTTGGTAAAACTAATCAGAACCAGGGAAAAACTTTTTTTATAACAAATGCAATTTCGAAATTTATCTGTAGTTATTTGAATAAAGATTTTTTTATCTGTGCTCAAACTCGTCAACTGCATTAATTTGGTGTTTATTTCTTCTTAAGAGTAAAATACAAGTATTATTACATTGTATTACACTTTTTAACCGTTTCTTATTTATTTCATTCTTTCGGTTTAAACAAACTTGTATCATCAGACTGGACAACTTGTCCGTCGTATTCAACCAGAACATGGGCATTGATATTTTTCGGGAGGTTGACACAAAGTGGATGAAACAATTTGCCATTCTCGTTGTTAGCGTATAACGTGATGTAAACTGTTTCTGTGTTCTTCACAGGAACGTTGAATTCAAGGTATTTTCCAGGCTTAACAGTTGAAAACCCAATATTGATAATTTTGGCCAAGAACTTCTGATGACCTTTGTGCCTCATTTCTGCAGTTATCCCGGATTCGTCTTTTGCGTTTAATTTACCTCCAATAGCCATTTCCTCATCCTCATCCATTTCAATCAGTTTTGGAGTTTCTGAGTCGCACTTAGCGTAAACGTCATGTGGAAAGGAATTTTGAACCGCCACGAATGTATTCGAAGTTGATTGACTGCCACCCATCTTACAACTGAAAATAAAACAAAATAGTTACATATGAACTCATTCGATAATAGCACGTTTTGTTATCTGTGGTACCTCTTTATCATATATGTCAAGGTTCAATTATAGTTTTGCTTAAATTACTTTCTCAGAGGCCAAATATGCCTTAAAATGTAATTATTCCTATTTCTTAAAAGCTCATTATCTTTTGTCCTATCTGGGTCTCCAAAACGAGACCTTATTGCTCATACAGTTGAGCCATCTTTTTCAAAATGGTGGACATAAAACCTTATTATATTATATATCAATGTATGTCTTAATTTTTTTAAGTAGTACAGCATAAAATGAAATAGTATGTAGATATTCGCTATGTTTTCTTAAGCTTCATAGACAGTATTTTACGTAAAGTAGCCACAAATGTATTGAAGCTAGTTGGATGAATTAGAACTAGAGGGAGTTTTGCCACAAAAACAGAAGTCTCCAAAACCAATGTATGGTACTGATCACTTCTGTGAATTTTGGTCAAATCCCGCCAGAAGTTTGACATTTGAAAGCCGGACAAATTTTTCTATTTATATCTCTGGCGGCCATTTTGTGCAGCTGAGCAGAACGTGTCGGTGATATGCATAACTAGGGATAGTACTGATCACTCCCATGAAGTTTCAATGACATCCCGCCAGAAGTTCGGCCGGACAAGATTTTTCTATTTATAGCTATGGCGGTCATTTTGTGCAGCCAAGCGAAACGTGCCGGCGCTGTGCACAACTAGATATGGTACTGATCACTCTGTGTAGTTTCATTGAAATTCTGCCAGCCGTTTGACCTGTGAAAGCGGGAAAAGCTGAATGCGGATGGACGGACTGACGTGCAGACGGACGGACAGACGGTGAAGGCAAAAACAAATTTTGGGAGAAATAATAACATCTTTAAGGTAGGCATCTTTATGCTTAATTACAAGTTAAATTCACATTTTTATGTATTTGCCTTCAATAATAAAAGCTTGTTTCTCGGAGACATAATAACATCTTTAAGGTCGACATCTTTATGCTTAATTACAAGTTTAATTCACATTTTAAGTAAATGCCTTAAGTAATAAAATCTCGTTTTTCCTCCGTAATTTGTAGCTGTAGATTTCATCCGATTTTTTATAATACATGGAAGCAACGTTAAAAAAGGACATATTAAGATCACGATAATAATTTTTAGTTTAAACAGAAACATGAATGAATGTTTTGCTAATATAAATGAAAAAAAAAAAAAAAAAAAAAAAAAAAAACGAAAAAAAAAACAACAAAAAAACAACAACAACAACAAAAAAAAACAACAACAACAATTATGACAGATGTAAGTTGTTAACTATTATACCGCGCGAAGTTCATTACACATTTTATTTAAGTGACAGATTTTGATGTCCACCGTTTTGGAGAAAGAAATAGTGTATACCTTCGATTTAACGAATATTCCTTGGATTTGATGACTGATCCAAATGTGGAAAACTTATTTGGAGATAGATACAATACAGGCTAACTGTTGTCTGATATACATGTACATTCAAGAAAATTTTAAAATCATGGTCATATATGAAAAGACTACCAAAAAGATAACTGTCAATAATTACATTTTTTGCTCGCTCGTGAATACTTATGAACTGTTGCAAAGCTCATCAAGCGGCAAATTAAAGAGGAGGCCATGAAAACTACAAAAGAATGGAGTAAAAGTATGTAAATAAATTTTGTCTATTTGAGTGTGATTTTAATTTTACTTATTAATCATTTTCAGCTTTAATTGTAATGTTACAAACGGGGATAATAATGTCAAAATAGTGTCAAAACATATGAGGTACTACATGGGGTAATTTATTTAAAACAGAAGTCTCTTTACACATGTTATAGTCCTGAAAGTTTGAAATAACATTTTGATAATTTTAACTGTCAAATCATCCGCTCCAGATTCAAAGCAGAATGCAAAGCAAGACAATGCCATTATATTGAAAGAGTGAAGCATACGAAAAACAAATAATTTTGAACTTACCTTATGACTATCAATACCTGTGATGACTATTATCCCTGCAACAATACAGTCTTCAACTCTGCATGAGGCCTTATATACGTTCAACGAGGCGATTATGGTTTAAGGAAAATTCCATTAACTGCGTTTTATTCAATGCGTTCTATTGTTATTATTAAAAGCAGGAGTGTTGTAATGAGGAAAAATATCCATAACTTGTCTGTGTGCACCAAATCAGATCATTATCGCATGGTTTGGAATTTTTCTTTGTTATTTTTTAACCCATTATTATTCAGGACCCTTTAATTTGATTTGAACTGCCTTATTATATATAGCTGTTAGGTAGCTTCCGACGACATTAGCTGGTATTGGTTCATTTTATTCGGGGTCATGAGGGTTTCCATTTGAAACTAACGTGAAAGGGTCATTATGCTGATTTAGAATACAAAAATATTAAATAAATCAGATAAAACAGTTTAAATATATAAAACTTGTTAGTTACGGGGCGACATCTCGGAATGTTTCTAACGGCCTCGCCTTTTTTTGCAGAAACTTCCCTCGATGTCGCCCCAGCTAGTGTTATATCCTCGTAACTAGTTCGTTTCTTATAACTTTTACATAGCAGTAAATATTTTGCTTTTCTCACATCTTAGCTACAAGATTAATATAAATTATAAAATTCTGATAGAATAATTAAAAATCTAAGTCGTCCAGCCCAAAAATACTAATCAAAATTTTTAAGGTGGCAATGTTTGAATTACTTTAAGTTTTCAATTTATTCCACTCTATGCGGGTTTTATTAAGGATTAGCCTTTTTGAACTTAAAAACAAAATGTTTGGTCTCCCTACAATGCCACGGAGTTACGTACAAAATTCACATTTCTTTCAGATAGAGAAGTCAATAATAAATGTATTAAAACCTTGTCGAAATTAAAATATGATAAATAAATTGTCAAATTTATTTCAACCACCTTTGCAGCTTAATCAAAATAAGTCAAAACTAAACATGTATTATATTTTGTTAAGTTAATGTACAAATTTGTGTCTTGTCTGTAGCGTTTTTGGAACAAAGGAAGGTAGTAAGCCGTGTTGAATGCTTTGTCATAATTTATTTTGTAGTTATTTGTCAGTTTATTAGTCCACCGTGTATATCCGGTAACGCCGGAATGTGAAAATAACGCACGATTCGTGCAGTAAGTAACGCAGAATTATGCAATAAATGGCGGCTACCTGACAGGATTTCCAACGCGGTAAGAAAACTGGCCAATATATATTTCTGATTTAACTAAACTGAAAAAAAATCAATAGCCGCATACGGCTGCAAAGACATTACTCTTCATCCCTCATTAAGATTATTTCCACGAAATTGTTTACTTTTCTAGATCATTCGTAAAAATGATGGCTTGACCACCGTTTTGAGTGACATTTTGGCTTTTGTCGACTCTTATAAGTACAACAATGCATATTATTCCGTATAATTTAGATTTTTAGTAGGCAAGTGACATAAACTTTACTTCTTGTGATATAGAAAATTGAAAATAAACTGATAAAATGTGATTCAAGCCGTTTTTATGAGGTCACGCCGATGTACGCATCTCACTATATAAATAGTATGTAAAATGGTCTGACATATGGTAAGTTTAACAGTTAATTTAAATACTATTGTCTCAAAAGATGTGTTGATGTATACTTAAGGACAATGAAAACGCACACCCTGCATTTTGTTACATGAAAACAAAACATTTATGACTCCATTAGATATATATCATAACTTTAATGCAAAACGCAAACTTAACAACTGAAAATAATTCAAAATGTTTAAAATCAAATGTACACCAGTAAATTGAAGAACCTTAGGTGAAAATCCCAAAATCACACTTTTTCATCACAGTAATGCAAACTTAAAAAAGGCAAAAAATGAAAATCCAAAACAAAGTCACTCATAAATGTCTATTCGTAATGTCACCGTCGGGATCTTTAGAAACGACAATATCCTCCATCAGCGTCTCTTAACAGATGTACATCGACGCCTCATAGACATTACGGTGCGGATAGTCGCCTGTGGAATCTGACGCCATTCAGCCTGTAGTGTAGTGCGAAAACGCTGGTGAAGCCGAGAAATTGTAGACCGACGGACACCAAAACGGTTGGCGCTTTGATATTACAAAATTTGATTGTAAGATAGACCAGACTGAATCTCTCCTAAATCTACCCAGCGGTTAATTCTTTGTACAATTTGCTAGCAAGTATTCAATAGTGTTTGAAATTAGGCACCTTTTATAGAGGAAAAGTGTGTATATGCAATTTCAATGTGAGCTTTACGATTTCTAAAACTGACCATTGGCATACTAGTAGTTTAATATTCATTTTCATAAAAAATTGAATTGCTCATTTGTGTTTAACATTTATAGAAAGGTGTGAAAACAACAAGTTAATAATTAACAGTTTAAAAAAATAAATTATTTCATTTCATAAAGTAACCATGAATTGATTAAATCTGTTTTCTGTTGTGATCTTATCACAATTAGCCAAAAGTGTTACTTTTGATTTTTCGGGTACTGTCTTTATCATGCAATAACTTCATTAAAATGCAATCATTTTTCATAACTTTGGTATCTGAATGACCGGAATGCATTCGGTTTTATGAAACTGTTAAAAAATACTAACAGGAAATATATTTTCCTTGTTTAAACGCAAATATTCCGACCGTGCGTTTTCATTGTCCTTAAGTATATATACTGTGACGAAGCTAAGATTCAAAGCTATCCATTGGTGTCGATTTTTTCTCGAAGATAAGGGAAAGAACTCGATATACCTCGGTTATTTACGTAGATTATATGGAAAGTGTTTATGGGTGTATTCGAGGTATTGCCGGAAAATTTTATTTTTTTCTTATATGGTACAGAATTATTACACAGGTTTAACGCCTTTTATCGGCGAATGTAATCAAGTTATTTGCGACCTATAGTCAATGTATTTTATTCATATCTTGACAAACTTTTAACATTTTGATTGCATATTGTAACTTAGTTCAATTAAACAATTGTTTCCTGAAATAAAATTATTATTTTTGAACATGCTGCCCACGTCTGATCTTTCTAAGAAAATAAGAACAATAACTTAGTTTGCAAATAAATTGAATATAAAAATAATAGAAAACAATCAAGAGAAGAAGTGTCTGTATATTTTATGCCTGAAATAATGCACCAGTAAAGCTTGAAAGTCTCCATAATATTATGTCCTTTATTGTGTTGGCGGGATGTGAAACCCAATCAATACAAATATCTAGCTGTATCAATTCGCCTGGTGAACTTCTGTGAAAATGGATTATTTATTTTATTTATTTTTTCTCTTATATAAGGAAGTAACTTGTATTCAAAAGATATTTTACTTAGAAACTATAATGCCCAAAGCTTGTAAAAGCATAACCTTATTGTCTAAACCTAAATAAATTATAACCCTTAGGGTAAAAATTTACCCTACTCTTAGTGTTGCTTATTATATGTTAACTTGTATGGAAAAGTCATATGAATCTACGGTAAGAGTTTATGCTAGGCATTGATATAGACGTTTACAAAACTAACAGGACTAATGACCCTAAAAAGGCCACCAATACAGAGCCAGGTCGCATTCATACAGAGTGTCCATTTGCTCACTCAGGTAGCTCATTTGTACAAATACATGAACTATCTAATACCAATCTCTCAGACTTTGAATGAAGTGTTCCAAGTTCACAGCACAGAAAATCCATTTCATAAATTTACCAGGTAAAAGGTCACATAGACTCAAGTTAGGTTGAATATATTTTGGTTTCTTAACATGTATATTGAGAGCTACTAGAGATGTGTTTGTGGAGGATTACATCTATCTATGCCATGAAGGTCTGTCTAAAAGAAGACTTCTTCATGTCAAGTAATTAATGAAGAGTGAGAACAATGAAAAATTATACAATATAACAAAACCCATTTTCATATCTACCATCTCAATAGGTATTGAGAAATTGCTACCACGTTGCTACGCTACCCCTTTGTTTCTTTGAGTATGAAATTTTTCACGCATTGCTTCGTACTCACGACGTATACGAGTATTACGAAGCTTATAGCTCTGTGATTTCAGGGACTAATTCGAGACTGTGTCTATTTTCTACACAATCAAACTAAAATAAATTATGTATAAAATGAATTAAAGTTTCCCCCACAAAATATAGTTGAAAAGTGCTTATACTCGCCGATTAATGGCTTTAAACCTGTGTAACAGTTCAGTACCATATATGAAAAAAATCACATTTCGGCGTTACCGCGAAGCACTATTTACGTACATCTGCGTTACCTCATAAAAACGACTTGAATGCCATTTTATCAGCTCAATTCAAATTTTTATATCACCAGAAGTAAAGTAAATGTCACTTGCCTACCTAAAATCGAAATTTTCCGGAATAATATGCACTGCTGTACTTATAAGAGTCGACAGAAAGCCAAAATGTCATTCAAAACGATAGTCAAGTCATCATTTTCACGAATTATCTTGAAAAGTAAACAATTTCGTGGAAATAATCATGATGAGGGATGAAGAGTTATGTCTTTGCAGCCGTATGCGGCTATTGATTTTTTTTAATTCGGTTAAATAAGAAATATATTGGCCAGTTTTCTTACTGCGTTGGAAATACTGTCAGGTAGCCGTCATTTATTGCACAATTCTGCACGAATCGTGCGTTATTTTCACATTCCGTTGTTACTGGAGTCAGTCCCATTCATTTCATCTTACATTCATTTGAAATTGTATAGAATAGTAGAATAGAAAACATAGAAATGTTTTTTGGTGTTTTTGTAAGATGAGATGAGATGGTGGGGATATGATTTTATTTTTAACTTTTTTTTCTAAGATTTATTTGCACTCTTTGTTTGAATAAATCATAACTATCCTGTTCATTGTATTAACATTTTTAGGCCATATACATTTTTTAAGTTACTCGCCTCTAGATAGTAAAACAATAAATAAATAAATAAATAAATAAATAAATAAAATTTCAAATAAAATGAAAATACTGGTCTAATGTGTAGACATCTTGATTCAAGAAAGAATGTTGACAAAAGTGTCAATCTATCGCGTTTCTTCTTTGCATAATCGCCTGCATTAAACGCATTGGCCAATATAAATAAGAGATAATTTATTCAACATGGTTACTGAAACTACTACAAAAGATAACAAGTTAAATGTTGATGCTGCACATCAAAGACGCCGCCAAATGATGTGAACAGTCACAGGTAATGTACAAAATCAGAATTGAAAATCGTTCTCTATTACAGTTGAATATCCGAAGCACTAATTAATTTTTTCTCCATGTTCTTGGTATGTGTCTGAAATTCTGAAATGTTTGTCTGTTGCGACAAAGATTGAAACGTCTGGTCGAAGCAAAATAAATTGGATAACAAGTGAAATTGAAATGATTGGTAAACTTAAAATAAATTCAAGACAATATGTGCCGAGAATATGTCCATTTAAATATTGGTGCGAATTGCATAATGTTCGAATGATTTTGAGGACGAACTGTCTGTTATTTTACAAATAGCGAAAATATGTCTGTAATATCAAATAATAGTTATGAATAAATTGATATATATATATAAAATCAATTCTTTGTTACGTATTGTTTACTTATTTATAAAATATTAAACTACTTGAATAAACAAAAGATTGCCGCTGTTTCCGTAGCGCCAAAATAATCTCCGTTGCATATTTTAGTGATACTTCGTCATTAGATTATAGACGGGTCTCAGCGGGTTTTAGAACGATCGACTATAGACTGGCTCATTGGCACGTTATTTATTAGGTAGATAAAATAAGATAATTATAAAAAGAATATGATATTCAAACATGACATTATCACTTCAGTTAAACGTTTATTTTAATCATTTAAAGCTCTGTGACATGTTGTAGGCCTACATCAAAAAAGCTATTTTCATTAAAAAAAAAATGAAAACAATTTGATTTTGTTAAAACAAAACAAAAAAATTACACAAAATCAAGTCTAATATTACGAACAAATGCATATCTACTAGACGGCACGCGCCGTCTAATAATTAAAACCAAAACAGTTACGATCCCGGATTACGTGCGTTTCTTCCAACGCGTGATGAAATAAGTCCCAATTAGGTATATACCATTGGCGGACTGCTATGTGCACTTCTAAAATAATTATTGTTAAGCGACCTATATGATCGCGCGATACTAAATTTTAGGTGTGGTGTTGAAACTATAGCTTATTGTTACACAACAATTAATCATTTGTGTTTGTTTTATAATCGTCATATCATTTTGAAGGCGATACCTTAATGTTTAGGTATGTATAAAAAAGAAAAAAAAGTAAAACGTCTTGATAACAAAAGTACGGTGGCACAGAGGTGACATGTGTGTTTTTAATTATCTCGTTTGCATAAGTCGTGCGCATGGGATAATTAAGTCATGCACACAAGATGTTTTCTCGTGTGTACGAGTTACTTAGTCAGGCGAATGATATAATTAAGTGGTGCGCACGAGACACTATGCTGTACGCACGAGTTACCATGTAGTGCGAACGAGATAATTAATAGTGTGCACATTAAAATTAGCCAATCAGATTGCCATGAGCAATATTCAAATCAAATAACATAAACAATGGCTTATTTATTCTCGAATTATTAATTTGGAAATGATTTTACACTATGTGTCCGTACTAGGTAATATAAACCATGGCTTTGACATTATGACTTCAAACATCCACAGGCTTTGGGCAAAGTCCCTACCAAATAAAATAAACCAGGGTTTATTCCTTCTCAAGCTATTGTATGGACAAGGCTAACAGGCCGTTAGTACGTACGTGCTGATCAACTCTCACAGAATGGTCATAAAAAAGGCCATACTTTGTCAAAATGAATGTCTGATTTATGGACCTTGGATAGTAACCTCCTAATATGATCCTTATCTCGGGATGTTTCTGCCAAAAATTGTCTCGACCTAACGGCCTCGCCATGTTTTAGCAGAAAAATCTCTTGATGTCACCCCAGCCAGTTTTATATCCTCGTAACTAACTCGTTTCATATACTATAACTATAATATATTGTCAAAATGTACATTAAGTTTGAGCAGGACACTTAATGTATCCAAATCTTACTAATGAACGCGAAGATAAAGTACTAATTTGCAAGATATTAGCTAATGAAAAAGATGTTCATCATTTATATAGATATACTAAGTGTTCTCAGTACTGAGATAGAAATAGTAAATTCGGTGATATATTGTATAAAACATACCATACGTTCATGTTCTCCCCATATATGGTTACTTTATTAACATTTTTCTACGAATTGAAACATTTCTTAATGACGTATATAGCCTCTATTTATCGTAACCCACATCAGGTTAACTAGCATTTTTCCTCAAGTAAATTCTTTTTTACATGAAAGATTTTCCGCGTATCCGATGAATTCATTTGTAGCCGAGTGTTACTTGATATTGCGTAAAATATGGTAAACAAGATCAACAAGGAATGGCGGCGTTCAATGAACGCAACCCCCACACGACCCCGCAAGAAGGACCAGCGGTCAGGAGCCCAGGAGGACCCCAAACAAAACAGGACAGGGCACACGGCAGAGAAAGGACAGGTTAATCAAGACTGCGAAATGACAAGATTTATTTGCGAGTCCTCAATGAAAATACAAATACATTAAATCATTCATACAAACAAGGTTGACACTTTGAGACACAACTTATATTTCTTGCTTTGTTGAAAAACATACTTTATTTTCGTTTTCGTCACATGGAAAGACAGTGCATTTTAAACGACGATGTAATAAAAACTGCAGTTAGCTTTTCTGATGTTATAAATACGAAGCGATTATGAAATGCATCGTTTCCTTATTAATAGCGCATGCCTAATTCTTCGAAAATGTGGGTTTAAGGAAACTCATTAACTGCGCTTTATTCAAAGTGCGGTTTTGCTCTTCTAAGTATCAGGAGTGCTTGCTTGCTCACAGGTTGATGAGAAAAAATATATGAAAACTTTAATCCCGTATGTATCAAATCAGTGCACCTTATTAAATTAGTTTGCTTTTCTCTTTTATCAGTTAAATAAAGATTATTACAAACAAATGGTAAGGAACATACGGAGAAGTAAAGTATTGTGACAGTCACCGTCTCAGATAAGAGAATTACAGCTGCTACAAAATTGATGAAAATATCAATAAAATCATGACAAAAAGTATGTTGTGGTGAGGGGAAAGTGGTTTTAAGTCTGAGGCGTACCTTGGCTTATTTTGAGTATACGCCGAGTTCAGGTCTTTGGTCGAGACTTATATCAAATATAGCTCTTTGCTATTACCAGGGATTGTACTACTTAAATAATTGTCTTTATCTATAGTTATGAAAGTAACATCAAGTACATGTATTGAATGTAAGAGAAATTGGCTTAAATGATTCAAAAGCTATTTACTATCGTGTATCAGAAAAAAAAACTAAACATAGCCAGGTATCTCTATTGTTATGAAAATGGGTCTAAGAAGTTTTTTCCTTGTTATTTTTTTTGTTTTCACCGTAACTTAGCATGAGATATAAACAAGGAAAATATAATTTAAAGTGATATGTATGACTATAATACAAAC
The DNA here is from genome assembly GCF_026571515.1 of Ruditapes philippinarum. Classification (NCBI taxonomy): domain Eukaryota; kingdom Metazoa; phylum Mollusca; class Bivalvia; order Venerida; family Veneridae; genus Ruditapes; species Ruditapes philippinarum. Next base: position 156,815 of record NW_026857613.1, on the reverse strand, counting down.
ACAATAGCTTAAATTTTTAGTGTAACATTAAGTTATCGTGTTACAGCTAAATTGTTAAATTGTAGTATCGCGTGATCATTTAAGTCCTTTAAAATATTTCCAAATGCGCATTAAGTCAATGTTAAAGAAAACAATTTTTTATCTTTAACAGTGTTTTTCTCAACTCCTTTACGAATTGTTTAAGTTAGTTCAGTACAAAGTTAAATGCCTAACGCACATAAAGCATGTTGGTATAATAATATTTGTATAATAAGACTCGCCATCAGAAGTCGGTGAAAATAAAAGAATCGGGACATGACGTGTCTTGTTATCTCTTATATAGGTATAATTATTCAGTGTACATTGTTCTTATTGTATATTTATCTATGTTTTAGATGTATAGATGAGATTACGTATAATGAAGAATATATATAATTGTTTGTAGTAGGTTGCAATTTATTTCTATAGTCAATAAAAAAAGACAATAGAAATAACTTTATATATTGATATATTTTTAGGACAAATAAATATAAGTTGACTATGGTTTGGGACGATAGACGTGGTTCGCTGCAAAGATCTGATTTATAGGGCCCAAATTAAACAACATATTTTGAATGAATATCAGATGAATGAATGTTACTAACATAGAAATAATATACTGACTTACAGCTACAAGGTTAAATATAAAAAGGAATTCCATATGGTCAACTCCCGTCCATTGTGCTACAAATGCCATGTTGTAGGCAAGATTAAATGTAAAAAAAATGTTCAGTTTTCCTACAGGATAGATGATTGTAATAAATTGGAAATTTTCTTATCATTATTTGGGTTTTGATGAGGTTAATTAGCATCATAACATTAATTATTTTAATAACTCAATCTGCGAAAAAAAAATATCCAAAGAAATTATTCATATCATATTTTGACATTGTGTACGTCATTCTTGCTCTGTAAAAAGGCCAATATCTGAGTCTTTAATAGAATCCGTAAAGGGTGTTAAGGTAATATAAACCATACCTCCTTAAAACTTTGATTACACGGATTTTAGACTGAAACAACGATAAACAACTTTCACTAAAATTGTGTATACACATTTTCAAAATACGTAACTCATTTTCGAATTAGGAAACATCCTCAGCATACCTAAAGAATCAATTAGCAGCTACGAATATGTTGATCGATCTATGCCCTATCTCAATTTTCTTTTTTTTTCTTTCTTATACGCCCGTGCGTATTTGGCGTATCGGTAGCTTCTTACCTAGCTGACTTAAACATGGTGCCCACAGTAGCCTCTATAATATGTTCTTTTTCTATTTTTAGCTCTCAAGGCTCCTAAAAGGGATCAATCAAATTTATTATCTATTATTCAAAGATATTTAAAGGTTTTTCTATTTTTAGCTTTAGTTAATCAAATAAATATGATCAAATTTGATAACAGACTGCCTAAGAATGCTACAGACAAAGTTTGGTGATCATCCATCAATAAGTTCAGTATAAGAAGATGTTTTAAGGTTTTTCTATTATCGGCTTTAGCGGCCCCTAAATGGTGCTAATCAAACTAATTTGAGCAAACTTGATAAAATTTGGAATTTTAAAAGAATTTCATACACACATTTTTTAAATACAATATAATAATCTATTAATTGCCCTTCCTGTTTCCTTGTTTCTCGTGTGTCGATAAGACCAGATTTATTACGGATAAAACTTTTACTTTTTAACATGCACACGTTTACATAAAGCCCGCGTATGTGCTACGTAAGTGTTTGAAGTTTGTTGTGTGTAAGCGTACTCCCGTATAATTAATGCAGTAATCAATTTAGCTCAAATTGTAATACATAGTTAATATAATACCTGCGAACTATTGTCAATAACATAACAATATGACCTCTAAACAAGTGAGTTAAAGCTGGTCTGGGAAGACAAAGGACTGAAACCTACAACTGGGCATTCAATCAAATCTTAAGGTCTGGACTACCATGTGGCCTATTACGTGTTTACAAATTTTCAATGATTTGATCTAGTTTATTTTATTTCACCTTATCCACTTTCGATATAAATTTGATCTAGATGAACATACAAGCTATGTTTCATTAGGATCAAGAAAATGTGTGCTTAAATGTATATATTTTTCTGCCGATTTGACTTAGTTTTTGGCATCAAATGACCGATTTCAAACTCGACCTAGTTAGCTTCGACATGCTGACAAAATTTCATTAGGACAGGACAGAAAGTGTGTGATAAAAATTATCGTTTATCTAAAAAGTTGACGGACACTGAATTGAAAGCCAAATTAATTCACTTTACAAGACAAAGTTGAAAGTCTATGATGCCCAGTTAGATTAGGCCTGCTCATTTAAATGGTTGTTTTAAAGGTGAGCAGCCGTGCACAGTCCATGGCTGGACTAAAAAGAACTTCAATCTGACTAAAGTTCAGATCTTCATGACTGTGCAGCTTAAATTAATTTAATCAAGTTGAATAGAACTTAACATTCATATATGATAACAGTTTGAATTTTTATTATACAACAATAACAGACAATTAATGTGACTAAAAGCCACAGGGTCTTGCTGTAAACCACGTCTGTTTGCTCAATTGAGGACATGTTGAGGTGATTTTATTTTCTGGTGATCTTACAAAACTTCTGCAGTTGCAATTGAAAAGTGTGCAGAAATTTGGTTATAGGTGCGCGTGATGCGGAATAAAAATCAAAGCACAGAAGGCGCTAAATTTGTTTGGGTCTCAGAATGTCAGAAAGGTGAAGGTTGTGAGATAAAAAAAACCAATTTGTTTGTAAAGTGTCACCAATGCTGTTTATAGTAAATTGGCTATAAGACTAACTGTAACACTGATATTAAATTCAATGTTTATTTGGTTTAAACAAAAAAACTACAAAAACAAAAGCAACATGAGATGAGTTGCCTTAACTGGGATTTGAACTCCAGACCTCTCGCTTTAAAAGAATGAATACCAGATGAGTACCTGAAATACCTATCTTATGATCATGTTTGAATATTCCTTTTTTCAGTTAGGCAAAATCAGTTGGACGATATTACTAAAGTGTCTGTTTTCTCCATGTTAACAAATCAAAACACGAATACGCCCGTTATAATGCCGCCTATATTGTCCAACAATATTGACCTGGCACTTCATTAATTTCCGTAAAGGTCATGACTGTGATAAACAGTGGTATCTAACAAATAAATCGATATCTTTGTTAACTACACGCCAATGAGTTGTGGTGTATTGGTATAGATGCCTGACTACTGATCTGAAGTTCCCTGGTTCGATACCTTACCAACACCACGTTATGGGGACATTCATTTTTGTTTTATTCAATTCAGAAATTTACTTGCAAGAATTACTTTGAAATCGTTTTACTACATCTGGATGTTAGGATACCTTTTAAGTAGTGTTTTTATACAATTTTATTATTTTATTTCATTACATTATCTTTAATTATTAAAAAGGACAGAACGTTTACAATATAACTTAAAATACTACACTGATAGAATACACAACCAAAAATCAAGACGTTTTGCACGAGTTAAGAGAGAAATGGCAATTTTAAAATAAGAAGAGAAAAAATATAAAAATGGCTGAACCAGGATTCGAACCTACGGGTGTACGTCTGTATTCTTGAAGTGAAAGCCCTTAACGATTGTGCTAAGAGGGATTTGTAATTTAGACCATTTAACAACTGGTTATATACATTCATATCGATTTACAAATAGATAGTAACGTTTACGGAATTTACCGACTATGGGGTCAAATGCAAGAGTGCCAGGTCAATGTTGTTGGACAATACCTGATACTTGACAAAAATAACGGGAATAAAATTCTGACAAAAAAAAAACAGTAATCATTTGTAGGGGAAAAACTCATGCCGAAAACGTTGCGGCAAATGGCGGATGTCACTCCTTGTCTTTTTTATAATACTTTACCAGTTTTAAAGGAAACAGATTTGGTTCAATTGAAAAAATATTTTTTGAGGACATAAACTCGGACAATACTTACATATATTTAGGTGTAGCACAAACGTTTCTAAAAACCGTTACACGATCGAAAATATATGCGCCGCAATCTGCGGTCCCGTTCTCGAGTTCCTATGAGCCATATTGAACCGTTTAATAAAAAAACAAAAACATAACTAGATAATTTCCTATGATGAAATGAATAGCTGAAGCTTTTGACAGCTGAAAAAAAGAGTCCAAAAAATAGTTAAGAGTTTCGGCTCCGCCCACTTTCATATTATTTGTCATATTTGTTTTTTTTTCTCCACAAATATGATATATATTTGGCTGATATAGCACCATATTTCATGGGTAAAATTAAATACTTTTTATTTGTTTACATTTTTCTAGTTTTATGACAAATAATTTTACATCCAGCGCTAAGTTTTACAGATAATTAGCATCTAACATGTTCTAAAACCATTATTAAAACATTTCAAGGAAAAATATTCGTTTCTGATAGGGCATAATAAGCCTTTTCACGAAAAAGGGTCAATTTTTTGTATCAATATACAATTGCACAATTTTACAAACATAATCATCAAGTGAACATACAAAAGTGTTGGGCCAAACGTTCTTACAACATTATCGTGAGCCCTTCCATATAGAGCCTCCTGGACAATCATCTTAACTAACACACTTACATATAGAAACGGAAAGGTTGGTCGTCTGTGAGCAGAGCTGAATGTATTCAAAATTTACATGTATTAATATCGAAGTCTCTTGACCTTTGACAAACGACATTAAGTTGTAAACATTTGCACGGACGGACAGTACGATTAAAATCCTTGGAGACACAATAAAACAATAATGAAAACATGACCAAACATATGCAGTTCCAACTGTTTATTAATCATTCAGATTATTATCATTATAAAAATTTGAAAGTGGATTAGTTAGTCTGCACAAAACATGTGAAGTGTTTTTTATCCTTAATTAGTTCCATACGATGTTCGTTGTATTCTATATTTTTAACTTATATTCTAAAATGGGATTTAATGTTGTATGAAAAAGACCCAGTTTTTTACAGAAAAAAACCGAGTTTTTTACAAAACATTTACGTAATGCACATATAGCCATGGTAAAATGAACGCTCGTACATAAAAAATGAAAAAGAGTAAGTTGAAGTAATGATCCTTTAAATTATATTAGTCAGAAGGTTCTTCTTCACAGCAATATAAGGCACAATGCCCTTACCCAAGCAAAACGTCCGTGAGGACTTCGCGTGGCATGACCGGTTTTTGGACAAGCGATTTGTTCTTTTTGCATATAAGATGTACAAATTGTCGTAGAAACACCAATTTCTCGAGCCAACCGTTAAGACGCAATTTTTATGATTACGTTGCGATTTTTTAAATATTATTTGGAGGGTTTTCTTTACAGAAATACATGTATAAGCCCCAGCTCAAGCAAAATATCCTGGGGATTTCAGCGTTGCATGTTCGTTTTTTTGACCGTCGAGTTGTTATTCCTATTCATAAGGTGCATAAATTTTCGTAAAACCCCCCCGCAATTTTCTCGAGCACACCGTTAAAAAACCATTAGTCTGATTCTGTTGCGGATTCATTTTTTTGTATTATTTTTGAGGGTCTTCTTTACAAAAATATAAGACACAAAGCCCTACTCCATGCTAGTTCTATCTATTCCATGTTCTATCTACATGTAAAAAGTAAATATTTTATACACTTAATATACAGAAAGAATTCTCCGGTCAAAAAAATGACTGTGCCACGCGGAAATCTCCCGGATGTATTTCTTGGACCCGGGCGTTGTGTCTTACATTTCCTTACATTTCTGTAAAGAAAATCCTCCATACTAATAGAAAAACGAATCTACAACGTCATCAGACAAAAACTGTTTTAACGGTTGACTCGTGAAAATTGTGTTTGAAATTTTACGAAAAGAAATACACTATATATACAGAAAGAACAAATTGTCGGACCAAAAACAACCATACAATGCGGGATCTCCCGCACGCGTTGCTTGGGCTCGGGGTTTGTGTCTTATACTTCTGTTAAGAAGACCTTTCTAAAGATTTGATTTATTTTGTTTCTGTGGCACAATGTACTTTTAATGTACGTGCAGCTTTTGTGACTCCATTAAACGGTATTTCACGACCGTGCATTTAATCATTTTGACGTGACGTCAATCCCATTATACAAACATAGCACAACAACGCGCTATCTGTAAGCTCGTAAAGCAGTGCGTCAATGAAGAAGTGACTATAACACGTCGTATTTTCGGTAGATCTATGTTATAAACAGATGATTATATTATTAATGTAGTTTCATTACTTTTATTGAACACGTTAATTGACTAAGATTATGTTATGCCCGCTAATATCTCGAATATTTTTTTATCAACTCGTTCAAAAAATAAAGAAAAAAAAAAGAAATCAGTATTGAACTTATTTATATTCATTTTTTATATCTTCTCTGTCACACAAAATATAATGTGATTCAAATGTCAACTTGAGGCGGGGTAATATATCAAATGAAAGTATTTAAACGAACGCTGCAATATTTTTGAGTTCATCATATGCATCAACTGTGCAGAGAATATCGGACTTAATATATTGAAAACGGTTTTGCCAACTTTGTTGAAATAGCGAATTGAATCTAGTAATACATTACACTATCATATTAAGTACCTTCTGAATTTTTGGGATATTTTTTCGATAGACAATTTTAATAGTAAATGGCTATTCTGTTACAAATTTTTTTCCATAAAAAAATTAAATCGGGTATGTAAAAATAATGTTACCTCGGTACTCTGCTTTATTCGTTCGTTCGTTCGTTCGTTCGTTCTTTCATCCATTCATTCATAGACCTCATTCATTATTCATTTATTTTTTATTTAGATATTTATTTATAGGAAAATATGTTGGCACGATTTCTTGTTATTCTACTCTATATATTCGGTAAAGCACGCTGCATCGATACGAGTAGAAATTCATCCATTTATGAACGAATACCGGAAGTGCTGTCGTATTTATGTCCCGGCGTAGAGGTATGCGGAGAAATATATGACAAATACGTGCCTGAGGAATCTCAATCGGAAGAACTTTGCTGTACTGGTGAGTATTGTTATTATTATTATTATTATTATTATTATTATTGGGTATTGTTATTATTGAGTTTTTGTTTTGGTTAATACAGAATTTATTTTAGTTTGATTGTGAAGGATGCTGTAAGCTTATAGGCACACTTTCTAATCCGTTCCTGGAACCCAACCAGTACTGAGTAATGAGTGTATTAAAGTTTCTTCCTCACGGAAACAACAACTTGCCCCTGACTGAGTGTGAACATTAGATTATTAGTCTGACGCGTTAATCCCTCGGCCACGCCGCAACATAGTATTGTTTTTATTATTATTAAGTATTGTTATTATTATTATTATTTGCATATGATATTTGATATTTCTAGATGCATAAGTTGTTTGTTTAATGTTGCCTTTTTCATTTCTCCATCAGTTTATAAAGTCATAACTTTATCTGAAATCAAATTCATCACAATTGTTTCTATATATTGCTTTTTAATCACCGAAAAAAAATGATGAAATTGAAAAGTTATTTTTTTTTCTAAAAATAAATTTGCATAGAAAAGCATAGAGGCATGCGAAAGTATGCGCGTTTTATATAACGTGAATTACGTACTAAAACAATAAAAAAAAACTTAAAAAAATAAATACGTATGCAAAAATTATGTGCTTAAACAAATATACGTACAAGAATAATAAAGTCACAACAAGAATATGTGTACTAGAACATTTAAAAAATAACAAGAATTACGTATACAAGCAATGAAGAAATAACATGAATCACGTGCTAGAACAATTAAAAATTAACAATAATACGCACTAAAACTATAAAGAATCAACACGAATTACAGACTTGAACAGAACAGAAAATAATTAACCGGAATAACGTACTTGAACAAGAAACAACGGAAAGACGTACTGAAAAAAAATGAAGTATTAATATCAAGTGAAGTCAAATCACAACCATTAAATTTACTCATTCAATGTAAAAACATAACACAATAAGGGAACAAACATGACTAAAAGTACAATAAGGCTGAAAAAGCAGAACTTGAAAGGTACGTTATGTCTCAGAAACAAATAAAGTTTCGTCTTTTAGATAAGAAAGGTCATACATGAATTTTATAATGTTAAAATAATGGTTTTAGAGAATGCTAGATGTTTGTAATGGTTTAGGTAAATGACTAATGAGGAACTATTGTTGACAATATTAAAGTACACCAAAATTCAGATAATTTTGAGAAATAAAAAATAAATGAATTTTTGGGACATAAGAGCATTCAAGTTACGTAAGGTTACATTAAAAGGTATAACAGTAAATAATTAACAGTATAAGTGAATTGGCTTACTTTTATCAAATATCAAGTTTTGGAGAGTTAAAACTTTCTGTATATTTATCAATGTGGAAAATTAAATACTTATACAATCATGAGGCAGTTATATCGATGTGCTAAATAGACACTACTAGTATGTTATGTAATTGGACGACGTTTTTACTTTTTTTTCGGACGGAATCCGTCTGAATTCAGTTGGACTTCTTGTAAAATTAACATGGAAGGACTGAATATAAGAAGAATCTTCATTGGTTATTTTAAAAATAACAAACTGAAATCGGGGAATTTCACTGGTCATTCTAAAATAATATGTAAAGGATAGTTCTAAGATTAAAGGATAGTTCTTACCATTCGAAAATGAAAGTTTAAGGATAGCTCAAAAAATGAAAAGTACGGATAATTCTTGTCATTTTAAAAAATAATATAAATGATAACTGGAATGAAATTATTCAAAATTAAACAAACTGTTCTGTTTGTACGTGGAGTCAAACGTATCAACAAGTAATAGTTAAGGGACACCTAAATCAATACTGTAAAAATCCACCACTAATACATTAGTGGCGTGATCAGTTGACCTTTTGTATTTGCACCCTCTATGTTATGTTTATTTTTGGAATTGAGCTTACTCTTTGCAATCTGAAAGTTAACAAGATCCAACGTTAAGACCGTCAGCTTTCGCCCCGATATATAACTTCATATTCGTAAGCACCCAACGAGCTAATATACTTTCCGGTTCTTTGAATTTATGTAAATACGCCATAGACTTATGGTTAGAACGTATATTAATTTTTGTCCTAGAAAATAGTGCTGAACAAAATGTCCTACTGCAAGTTATTCCCATAGTTTCGCTGAGCAGAGTTACGTATCAATATAATTATAAACATGAACTATGTTCTAAAACAATTAAGATATTACAAGAATTACGTGCAGGAAAAATAAAAATATTAGACGAATTATGTCCTAGAACAATAAAGATATAACAAGAGTTACGTACTAGAACAATAATTATATCACAAGAAATACGTATACTAGAACAATAAAATTATTACAAGAATTTCGTGGCAGAACAAAAAAGATATAACAAAAATTACCTGCTTGAACAGTAATGATATAACAAGAAATACGTATACTAGAACAATATAATTATCAAAAGAATTTCGTGGCAGAACAAAAAAGATATAACAAGAAATACGTGCTAGAACAATAAGATATAACAAGAATTATCTGCTAGAACAATAAAGATATAAAAAGAAATACGTGCTAAAACAATACAGATATTACAAAAAAGAATTATGATAGATAGATAGATAGTTTATTTATATAAGACGTGTACAAAATGCACATGGTCACAAAATACATACATTCAAATAAAATTAAACATCACGTAATCATCAAAGTTAACATTATTTAGTAGCAAAGTGTCATACAATGATACAAATACATCTTTGGACTGTATTAACAAAACATGGAGAATGAAAAGAAATAAAGTAATATTACTAAAAAGATAACATTTTTATAATTATGTCTGAAGATTCAGTTGATTTAATTCCCTGCGTTTAAATGCTTGTGCTATAAAATTTCCCAAATTTAACAAGACTCTTTTCTTTTTAGAACTTAATAAATCAATAAATGTGTACATGCTCGGATTTTTCGTGTATTTGTTTCTCAGGTCAGAATATTTTTTGCATGTGATTATAAAATGAAATTCATCTTCTATGTCATTACCGCAGAAATAACATAATCTTTCATTAGCAGAAATAACATAGTCTTTCATTTCTTGGTTTTCGATTACGTCCATTATTATGTAGCGGAACAAAAAAGATAAAACAAGAATTACGTGCGACGTGTAGAACAATCACTATTGATAATCTTCCTGTTGTTGGCCACGACTTAATAATAGGTGCAAGTAGGTTCTTGAAGCTCCAAAATGAGAGGGTTTGTTTGCTTGTAGTTTTTACTCTTTTAATTTCTTTTTTCAGCTTGTTCCTGCGAATCTAGTTGTGAGAAAAATGGAAATTGCTGCTATCCGTCAAAATATCCATATTCGCCAGGTAATATTGATGCACACTGGTTATCAACGTATACTCGTAAATGTATGTACCCAACAACTCTTGAACACCACAAGATTCAAAAGAAGTTTTCTCAACCTTATTATTTGATAACTTCAGTTCCAAATAGTTTAGCATGTGGCGATGTAAAGACAGCGGTCTGGGGGAGCCTTTTCCCGGTTTACTCAGCTAGTCGTAATCAGATATACAAGAATATGGCCTGTGCCATTGCAGATGGCGTTACAGATGGTCATCTTTGGGAAGCCATTCTTTCTTGCAGTCATCAAACCTCGTCTCTGGCGGATGGAAATTTTTCAACCGTAGAATCGGATACTACAGTGGATTCCTTTATCATTTTGGATCAAAGTACACATTTTGACCTTAATAATTGTCACGTTGATTTTATATTTAAAGATGTAAACATAGAAAGTCTGAAATGCTACAGAGATTTGATAGATAATTGTTCTCAATCTGATATGATACAGGTGCCTCATGGCGTAAATGTTTCTGCAGAAGAAATTGTTGAAGCATGCTCTTCAGGACTTGTATCCCCTTATAGGAGAAATGATATGTATGCAAATGTTTTTTGCTATATTTGCAATTTGGAGGAATATACCCAGCACAATATGTGTCAAAAACCCTCCCCGACGTCTTCACGTGGTAAAGTAAAGTACAGCTTTTTTGGTCTGTTAGACACACAATTCTTTCTAATGAAACGTTCTGAAGAGGAATCTGTAATAAAAACAAATAATCAAATGGCATGTGATAAACAAAATGTAAGTAAATGTTTTTATTGTTACCATATATACGTTCGATTGAATTATACGAGCTCTATTCTTATAAAAACTGCCAATTCTTTTTTAAGATATAATGTTTTGTTATGTCTTTAACTGTAGTGGGTAGCGTTTAAAACGTTGCATATTTTCTCTGTTTGTATTCAAAAGATGTTTCAAAGGAGTCTAAATAGTAATTATCAGGTTTTTTTTAAAATATCAAATTTGCGCTTAATATATCTTTAACAATTTTATTACAGATCTGCTTGTAATAATTTTGCGGGAGCGGTTTAACCATGGCCTGCTTACTATGATATAATTACTATGCAATTTAGTTTGGTTGATTAACACCTAATTATGTAATATGCTATTTATCCTTTCATTGCAGAAAATGGATTGTCGTCAGACTTACTGTCCGTCGGGGCAATTTCCAGATCGACTTGGGAATTGCAAGCACGCAGTAAGCAGATGGTACAATCAAATGTTTCTTGTGATACTTAACGTTACAACCGACGCCTATGTTAACGTCACTGACTTGATGAAACGGAAAGGAGTCAGAGTCTTAACTTCACCGTGGCCAAAGGGTTGGAACGTTTTCTCAATCATGCAAATTGAAACACGATGGGACATGAGCCTTACGCATTTAAGAATAGATTTGAGAAAATTGTTTCAAAATGTAAGCTCTACTAAAGTCATGAAAATTATCAAAAATCATGCTAAACGAGATTGGATTTTAAAGGATGGAGCAGCATCATATATTTTTAAGTCAGATTTAGCAACTTGGGACTACAAATTGAAGTCAGACATGTCAATCGTTTTAGTTGACGCCATTCGTCTTGGAAACCGTACTCTGCCTATAACATTGCCGAAAACGTCTAAAGCCTTTGTGAATGTGTCTATGTTAATCGGAGGACATTTCAATGTACTCACGATGAAAATGATTACTCCCTTGTATTACTGTAAACAAGTTGAATTAACTCCTCTCGAATTTATTTTAAGCAAAAATAAAACTGTTCTTTTTAACGTCCGTACACAACGTATGTTGTTCCAATTTCATACATTTGTGATAAAAGAAGATCCGTACAACATCTCAGATTTACGTGTTATGACATGTATTGAGGATTCTGGGCTCTCTGAGGAAAGTCACGCAACAATTATTCATAGAAAATGGGCAGTTGTTTTCTATTTTATTTTGGCAATGATCGATAAAGGAATTATTTGATGTTCGGTTCTTCCGATCACGTTTATTGACTTTAAATACACTTTTAATAGGACTCGCCAGAGACCTGTATGTCAACGGTGGTCAACAGTGATGCCGAAGAGCTTCTAACGCGCTGCTATAATTCGTTTCAAATTAATATGAAGAGTATTACACACCGAAAATATTTTCTCCTACACCTCTTTCGCATTAAGTAATGTACCAGAGCAATATTTAAGTTTTTTTCCCCTAAAGATTGTTGCTTCTTTTTTCCCCTTCTTAAGTTATTGTTCGAATTGATGAATCTTGTCATGCATTAAATAATATAGTAAAAAAATTGTTTCGTTATTTACTTATATTTTACATATGAAGCCTAAGTGAAATAAAATGATAGTTTAATGGTCAATTGTTTCTAACAGCTGCTTTAAAAATCGCGTGGGAATTGTAGTCGGTCACTTGTAGGGAAAATGATAATTACTTGTTTGTTATCTAGAAAAGCCAGTTAGTTTAACTTGACCATCGAGATATGTCTACAAATGTGTTAAAATGGGCTTTTTTTCTGATTACAATCATTATTACTGTGAGTTTATTAAAGTCATTATTTAAAATATTTTTATCAATGCCTTTATCTAAATAAGAAACAAGTTCTTTAATTTTTTATAATCTTGAAACAATTTATACATATCTTCATCCGTAAAGGATTCGGATGGTAAGGGTTGAACTAGTGTTCCTTCTGCAATTTGTATTCTTTCGACAAACTGGTTTGAAAGTAACACTAATTGTTGTTTTATTCCTGGTTAGTTGTTTGGCTGTTGGTTTAACATTTGTCTTTGATAATCTTTTCTCTCTGTAATTGGTTAATTAATTTCACGATACATTTCCTGACTAGCACCTTGTCTTATATGATCTTCTTTAACTTCATCACGTATAGGTTTTATTTTTTCTTCACGTTTTATTTTTTTCTTCTGTGACAGTGATAACTTTTTGTTTTTAATTTCATTTCAAGTTTTGCTAATATCTATATATTAATGTGAGATATTGTAAGACAATGTGAGATAATGTTATGTAATAGAAATTCCAAATTATTAAAAGTTGCATAAATCTGAAAAAAACTATAGGCACATTATGCCTCAGAAATGAATAGTTTTTTTTTCGGCATTAGAAAGAGCAAATCTGAGCTTTCTAATGCAGAAATTAATAGTGTTAGAGCATTTTAGATGCTTATCACACCGAGAAAGTAGCGCAAAATGTGAAATTATTTGTCATAATAATAGCAAAATGTAAACAAAGCAATATTTTAACTTCCATACAAAATACTAAATAACCATAACTGTCCTTATCAATATATAGACAACAAAAGCAAAACATGCTGGCCAATGGGTATCTTTTTGAAAACTATAACAGGACACGAAAAATAAAATAAGCTTTGAGAAGTAAAAATTAAAGCATTTTGGGGGGATAATGGGCCTTTCTTCTATGTCAGAATGTTGATATATGGTTGAAAATGTGATACGAAAACCTTAAAAATGATACATTGTATGAAAATTTGTATCAATAATTATAAATTTTCTTTTCATTTATACACCCAAAAAAGTTATGGAAATCTATTTTCAGAAAGTACTTTATTTCAAGATTCTGTAACATAGTCAACAGTTCATTTTTAAAGGAACTGCCAAAGCGTATTTGCAAAATATATCAATAAGAGTCACTAAGTATACAAAACCTTAATTTCACTTAGAAGGCTTGCATGTCAACTTAATTATTAGCAAAAGAAAACAAAGCACAATAATCTTACAAAAATAAAGGAATTCAATGTTTGTCAAATTGATGATCTGTATTACGTTTTTTAAAAACTAAGTTCTTCCTATTTGACCTTTTTTGAATTGGGTGGTTCAGTGTTCATGTGATGCCTCCTGCTTTTTAACCCTTCTTTTCGTTTGGTTCTGTTACAAGTTTTGTGTTGCTTATTTCTTGAAAATTTGATAAAATACTGTATATTTATCACTTCAAATGATTTAACCGCTTCCTGATTGTATGGGTATTTTGATTCGCTACAAACTTAAAAGTTTATAAACCTTACATACAATGTTCAATTACTTACAAAGTATATTTTTTCTTTAGTGTGACTTTATCAGAGAACCCAAATTATGGTCTTACTTTTCAATAAACCGGTAATCGCCCTCTACCTCAATGCACTTTGCCCACCTGTGCTCCAACTTGTTCAACCCTTCAAAATAGAACTCTCTATTTTGGTCCTCAAAGAACTCATTGACCGCCTTTATGACACCTTCATTGCTCCAAAATGTCTATTACGAAGCTTGGTTTTCAGTTTCGGAAACAGGTAGAGGTCAAAGGGGGCCAAGTCCGGAGAATATTGGGATTGGGAAAGAATTTCAAAGCCGCAGTCAGTTGCAGCAGCCATCGCAACTTGGAATGTGTGAGCTGGCGCATAGTCGTGCAGGAGCAGAACGCCTTGAGTCAGTTTGCCTCTCCTTTTACGCGCAATTTTTTGACGAAGACGTCTCAGTTCCTCTGCATAGTACAAACCGTTTATGGTAAGACCTTGCTCAAGATAGTCAATCATGATTATGCCCTGACTATCTAAAAAAATTGAAGCTATCATCTTCCCTGCTGATGCTCCCTCTTGAATTTCTTCGGAGTGGGTGAGCCAGGGTGCTTCCACTGCATGATCTGTTTTAGATTCTATTTCGAAGTGATGGACCCATGTTCCATCCTGAGTTACGATCCGGTAGTTAAAGTAAGGTTCATCCTCGTAGAGAGACAAAAGATATCTTGAAATGTCAAGCCTGGTCCGTTTCTGGTAGTCAGTCTATTGTCTGGGGACTCATCTAGCGGAAACCTTTGACATGCCATAGACATCAGTCAGAATTGCCTGAACTGAACCAAAGCTTATACCCGCTTCCCTAGCAATGTTTCGCAGGTCTCACATTCTGTCGCACATGACCAGATGGTGCACAGCTTCGGCAGTTTCATCGTTGGTGGCCTCTTTTGGCCGTCCAGGCCGCTCATCATCTCCAATGCTCTCCTTGCCACTCTTAAATTTAGCAGTCTATTTTTTCACAGTGCTATAGGAAGGGGACTCCTTTACAAGTGTTTCCATAAGTCTTCATGGATTTCCTTGGGAGACATCCCTTTCTTACAGACGTACTTATTGACTACTCTGATTTCAACTTTCTCCATTTGGTCTAAATGACACACCCTTCTACTGATCAAAGTATAATTTACGTTACTTTATCTGTGTAAAACCGCGTGTAACTCAGTCAGTAATCTTAAATAAAATATCGGTATCGGCGTATCGTGTGTAAATGTCAGTTTAGTGGCTAGAAGTATCTCGGGCCGAGAACTGTTCGATCATTCCTCGTAATTATAGACATTTTTAATTTGGCTTCATGATGCCTGGCCCTATAGTATGCTATTTTGATACAATTTTGCATACAATAAATAAATAAATAAATAAATAAATAATAATAAAAAAACCCATGAGGTTAACGGAAACAATCAAGCAGGGTAAGCCCAGCATTTCCCACTGCACGAATTTCAATTATAGAAATATCTACCAGAAAAAAATGATTAAGCCATCATTCCTTTCAATCAAATACTTTTTAGTTGGGTGTTATGTCGCATCAACACAGTTTAGGTCATATCGCGACTTATTTTCATGTAATTTTGCTGTTTTTAATGCTTCAGAGGGATTACTTTTTTGCAGATATTTATACATCACAACAACAAGTGTCAAGTATATGGCAGCCGTAAAAATTGCCCCGTACTTCACTCCAGTGTTGTTATATTTTTCTGGTCCTTCGGGATCATTGAGTCCAGCACTTTTATCAAGTCGGTACTAGGGGTCGTGAAGGATGTTGCACCTTTTCATTATCCCTCATGTACAGACTCAATTAATCCGAGTCTGCAATTTTCGTGTAATTTTGCTGTTTTTAATACTCCCGAGAGTTAACTTTTTTTCAAGATATTTCCAGCTTTACTGATAAAGAAAGACCTCTCCAATTAAGTTAAAGATACATTAATTATACTTAAATGTGATATTTGAAAAAAGTGATCAGCTCATTTCTACACTGTCTCAACAATAATGTAATACACACAGAGAAAAAATATTATATTTAATTTATACACACTATAGATAAACACAGTATGAATACATAGCGTCATTACAAAACAAGATCAGTGACCACATGTCGCATAAAAAGTATTAATAGGACAAAGGACATTACTCAGCCAAAAATGATTCAACCGGAAAACCCGTTGAATTTGCACAAGAACTTTCGGTACCTATCAATCCTGTAAAGTTTCATTGAAATTGCAATAGTAGTATAAGAGAATCAATCTCCCCCCCCCCCCACCCAAAAAAAGTAAATAAATAAAAATCATTAAAGGGCCGTAACTCTGACTCTGATACCTGAACAATCACTGAACCGTAAAATGCCGAATCTTTTAACAACTAGAGTTGGCATTGATCATTCATGTTAAGTGTGGATAAAAATGCAACAGTAGTTTCTTAAGGAGTAGTCCAGACCCGCTTCTGTGTAACTGGCAACACAAAAAACACTACTTTTATTCAAGGTCCATAACTCGGCCAAAAATAAATCAAGCGGAAAACCCATGTAATATGCTACCGATTAAGCTTGTAAAGTTTTATTGAAATTGCTAAAATGGTATAAGTACAGTAGTCCGAAAAACTTAAAAATATAAATCATCAAACGGCCATTACTCTGACAAAAATCATTGAATCGGAAAAAATATCGATAGACTTGGTACTTATCATTCCTGTAAAGGTTGAATAAAATTACACCAGTAGGTTTTGAGGAGTAGACCGGACAAATTTTGTGACGGACGGATAGACAACATATTTTCTTGATCAGTCATAGGGAATGCAGCTTCTTGAACATAAAAATAATATTTGTGCATTCTCTCTTATTCAAATTAGACATATTCAGTAATAATTTACTGGATTTCAATAAATTACTGCAATAAGAGAATTTTGCCCAAATATATGCATAGTATAGCTCCAATTTCAAGTTAAAAACGTCTTTCTTTACTTCATTTCTATAACAAATATAAAATCTTTGATACGTAGATCTATAATGAAATTTAAAACAAGAATGTTCAGTATTTTATAACTTCTTTATAATTAAAATCTTCGTTATTACAAGAAAATAATTTAATCAAAAACTGTAATATCTATACTAGTAAAAGCTAACTTAATAAAAACGAGTTTTAGAATGTTATTTAATCGAATTATTTTCCCAAGCAGCGTTATGTAAATCAAAAGTATCTAAATTAATTTACTAGTAACTCATAAAACATAACCTAAACTAAAAACAAGGATCAAATATTTGGAGAATTTATTAGATTGAAGTCAATATTTTTAATAAGAGCTGTCACAGGAGACAGTGAAGCTCAACTAATTAAATACTGGGCGCAGTAAAGAAAGACAAAACGATGAAAAAGTTATCAAATATGATATTAATATATTTCTGTATCGGTATCACCAAAGCACTCAAATGTTCAATATTTTTGCATCACATATGCATACGACATGTTAATAAAAGTTAAACTGACATTTTCTACTCTAATTAAAAAGACAACAATTTGAAATCTGAAGTCAATCCCTTTATTAATAAAAATGATAAGAGCAAGAAGTATATAAAGTTTTGAAAGTAAAATAAATTCATTTCAAGTTCAAAAATTAAATGGAGATAATTCTGGAAATACAGGAGTCCATCCCTTATGAAAAAAAGAAGTAAAGATAATATTATTTGGGTAAATTTAAGTTTATGGGTAATTAATTTCAGATTGTTGCCAGAGTTAAAAACTTTATCACATATGAAGTTGTTGATGATACGGACATACATTTGAAGTTTGGGGTCGATTGCTTATGAAAGAAAGAAGTTACGGTAAAAAAGATTACATTTTTTATGGAAAATTCGGGAGATAATTCTTGAATATTGCTTCTAGACCCATGTAACTTAATTAAATTTGATGTGGATGATGATAAAGAACATATATTTTTAGAGTTTGAAGTTATAAATAAAGAGATTATAGTAAAAAAATATTTTAATGCACAACAACTTAAATCTGAAATATAGACACGGACGCTACACCGACGCCAGGGTGAGTAGAACAGCTCTACATATACTTCATATAGTCAAATTAAAAAAAATAATTGTAACTAAGGTTGCAGAAGTAACTACAAAGGCACTAACTGAGGTTGCAAATGTTAATTCGAGGGCACATGTGAAAAAATACTACAAAGGCACACATTTAATCAGGGAGCAAAAGATATTACGAGAGCACATATGTTGCCAGAGACTTATAATACGAAATATAGCTCTGTTATGTAACTAAGGTTCTAAATGTAACAACAAGGGCGTATATATTACTGACGGTATAAAATTTACTACAAAGACACATATATGACCGAGGGTGCAAAAGTAACTAAAAGGTAGAAGATGTTAATAAGGGTGAAGATGTTACTGCGAGGGCACTTTTGTAACTAAGGGTGCAAATGTTACTTCAAGGGCAAATATGTTAATAAGGATGCAAATGTAACTACAAGGGCGGATATGTAACTAAGGGTGCAACTAAAACAACAATTGCACATTATATAACTAAGGGTGCAAATGTAACAACAAGGGCACATATGTAACGAAGGGCGCAAATGTAACTACATGTACAAGGGCACATATGTAACTAAAGGTGCAACTAAAACAATTTCTTCTTCTTCTTCTTGTAACTAAGGGTGTAAAAGTAAATTTCTACAAGGGCACATATGTAACTTAGGGCGCAAATGTAACTAAAAGGGCACAAATGTAACTTAGCTTGCAAAATTAATGTAACTACAAAGGCCCATATGTAAGTTATTTTGCAAATTGCACTTCAAGGGCATATATGTAACAAAAGGTTAAACTATTACTTAAAGACACATGAAACTAAGAGCAAAAGATATTACAAGAGGACATATGTTACCAGAGGATAGTGATACAAAATATAGCTCTGTTATATAACCAAGGGTGCAAAAGAAACTACAACAAAGGCACATGTGTAATTAAGGGTACACAGGTTACATCAAGGGCAAATAAATAACAATGGATGCAATTGTTATTTTTAGATTATTTATGTAACTAAGGATGCAAATGTGACTAAAATGAAACGAAGATAACTATGTGCACAAATGTAACTGCCAAGGGTTACATGCTACCTATTTTAAATTGAACTGCATGTCTCTACAGCTACATGTACTCGGGAAAGAACGACAGGGCACAAATGTAATTAAACTGAACATAATAAATTGGAAGCATATTGCAATTTCCCTACAAAAACTATTTAGCAAAACATAATGCTTTACACCTTATTTTGTCATTAAATTACACTTCTGCAAACAGTTGACATATCATTGGCTAAATGTGTTACTAATACTGTAATTTTTCTGACAAAGTAATGTTTAGAGTATGTTTTAATATTACAGTACCTTTATTGCAATTTTGACATTCAATACCTGTAAGCTCCTGCCATTCAAAATACTTTTTCAAGCGAGTGTTTCTTTTTTATCGGGTCAAATAACAAATTTATGGTTTTATTAGAGAAAAATCTTTTAATCTGTAAGGAACAGCTTAAGATAATTACTGACCTCGGCGCCGTTGATTAGACCAATTATCGTTAAATAAGTTTTCAAAAACGGGTTTAACAAAACGAAAACGAAGCACTGCTGTTCCAATAAACACTTTGTGTAAGAATTTCGCAAGTGTAATCCCCGTCCACCCTCTTTCAACCACACCAGGAGGCAAATGATTTGGCATTTTTGCAAAAATACAAATAATGTACAGGACATGGTTATGGCTCTTAGAAATAAACCAATTTTTTTTTGTAAAGTTTACAAAGGACCGTACTAGTATTTCATTCAAAATTCATGCCAGAGTAATGGGTCTTGGAAAGTAAACATTAATAATTGTAATAAAAAAATAATGAATAAAGTTTCAAGCGAATACAATCAGTAGTTTAGGTTTTTGTAAGATTAATCTGCCAAGCAAAATAGATCCAACAAATATTAATGATGCATGCAAAACTTTAACCATGAATTTTTAAAGTTCACAAATGGACATAATTTTGTCAAAATCAATGCTAATGTTATGAACCTTTGAAAATGACTTCCTATCAGTGTGTGAAATTACAAGCAAAAATCATTAGTAATTGATGAGATACGATGTTGTATGCAAAACTGTAACCAATATTATTTTAAGTTTAAAGGAATATAATTCTGTCAAAATCGATGTCAGAATAACGAACCTTTTAAAGCCTTTTAAAGAGTTCGGTGGTAATGACTCTTAAGCCATGTATTAAAAGAATACTTTCAGTAGTTTTGAAGATTTACTGACTTTGCATCTAAAAATTTAACCAATAATTTTTAAGTGCAAAAAGGGCCATCATTCTGCAAAAATCAATGCTAGAGTTAAAGGCCTTGGTGAGTGAATTCTTATTATGTTCTTAATTGTGTGTGTTACATGTAGGTTGCAAGCAAAAATATCTTAAGACATTAATGAGGTATGATGTTGCATGGAAAACTTTAACCAAAGTGTTACACCAATGTCAAAGCTGACGTCTGGATGAGTAGGATAGTCCTACTTATATTCGAATAGTCAAGCTAAAATACGTTCTGTCTGAACAGCAAACAATGCAGACCATTATCTGAGAACACTGATATTCCAGCTGTTCTTTAAATTTGCACTGATCCCGCTTGTAAATTGAGTCTCCACCAGGCTAACGATTAACAAAAAAACAAGGAAATTAGCTTGATTATAGTTTAATATCTGAAAACATGAACAATGTTTACATAATTTATTATTATTACAATATATTACTGCTGTTTTTAAATTAAATCTTATGAAAAGATATGCATCTTAAAGAGATCAGGAAAAAACATTAATTTAAATGAAATATACCACACACTACATATATCGATCATTTCGGTACAAAGCATACTGTACAAAAATTACCTGACGACATTTTTCATATTATTTCCATCAGAGTATTTTAGTAAATGAAAATTCACAACCCTTTCCACCTTATATGCATACATATCAAAAGAAATGATATTGGTGCTTTAAAACAGATTTACTTTTTACATGACTCTTATCACAGACTTTAATTACTGTAATTAAAGTCTCTGTTTTTACTCATACAGGAAAGTTAAAGTAGGCGCTTTCCAATAAATAGTTCTATTTTAAAACAATGGTCAAAGGGACACAACTGTGTTTTTTTCTCCAAATATTCTTTTCCAAGATTTGTGTACCATTTGAGGTAAGTTTGGACCAGTTACTTGTATATAAAATTTCATATCATTCACCAACTCAAAACAATTTAAGTAATCAGTGTGCAAAATAACTTTTAGATGCTTTTAACTCAAAACCGGCTAAGAGAAACGCACACAAAAGATCAACAACATTGCGAGCACTTTTTCTCATTATTTTTTTGCATATTTATCCATTTCCTATTTAAAAAAAAATTAATTTCTGTAACAATTACAAAAATCATAAATGCATCCAATCGTCTAAAAGCTGTGCTACAAAGTTGACAATATACAATGTACTTTTATCACTGTGGCTAACAAAAGTTCATGCTGAGAAATAATATTCAGAAATATGTGGAGACATTACATAACCCAAATATAAAATAACTTTAAATAACTCTTGCTTTGCTTATATATAAAAAAACACTTAAATTCGTATCAATCATTACCAAATCAAAATTTAATGTAAAAAATAAGTGTTCTTGTTACAAAAGGGAATCTAAAAGTTGTTTTCTGAAACATTTTGACAAAAAAAAGTTCCAGTAACATAAGTAGAAAGTCCAAGAATGAAATATACATGTACTACATTGTATCATAAGAAAAACCCTCAAATATACCATTTTAGACTGAGTGATCTAAATTAAACAATAATTTCAGTTGTAAAGAATACAAATATATGACTACTCCAAAAAATTATTCAATCTTTGAATATTACAAAGGATACATAGATATAAAATATCAAGCTTGAATCATGGTAAGGTCAAAAATCAACAACAAAAATTTAATCATTGATTGTAGAAAAACGACAAAAAGGAAACAAGTATGTACAACAAGATAAATATATAAATATCTATGAGATTGTTCAACAAATATGAAAAAGAAAGTAATTCATGAAGCTATATTTTTTATATGAAAATAATATAGAATAAATATCATTCTAAACATAAAATATTTGTAGCCCTACTGTGTGTGTATATATATACACACAAAATTACGTTTCTTTTGTTATAAGGGGGCCCATACTCTTAGTGCCCGAAAGGACCCTCATTAAGCCTAAATACATACATACATCTTTTCTAATTCATGTAACAGTAATTCATGTAACAGACACAGTATCACAGTTTGGTCAGACCAGTACACAACAAGCAATTATCATAGTATTGCAAGCAATCCATTTCCCATACCGGTTAGAACCCCATCAACATTCTGAAGGGCCATTGGCCATTCACTAATGTTTCAATTTTTCTCTATTTTAAGTAAATTTGTTGGAAAAGTTCTTTAAAAGTGATCACAGGAAACAGTTTTTATGAACAGACAGACAGACGGACTGAAGGACACTCTAAAGTTAATATTTGAAACATCCCTGTTACCAAAATATAACATTTTAAAAAGCAAAATTCTTAAAGAGGAGATAACTCTTGAATTAAAGATGCAATTTCATAAAAATTTCAGCTCTTTTTGACTAATCGCAAATATTGTTATATTTGCCATGTTTTAAGCCTATTTGTTGCCAAGGCAACCAATATTTTTTTCAAAATAGGAAGAACAGATAAGACATGCATAATCTACCCATATGTCAAGTTTCATAAAAATATTTCCAGTACTTTTTGAGTTATCACTGGATTCAGTTTATTTGTAAAATTTGCCATATTTTCAGTCTATGTGTTGCCATAGCAACCAGAATTTTCAACATAGGAAGAAAACAAAAAGACGTGCATAATCTCCAGACTGCCATCTACACATATTACAAGTTTCATAAAAAATATTTCTATTACTTTTTGCGTTAACACTGGATCCAGTTTATGTGTAAATATTGCCATATTTTCAGTCTATTTGTTGCCATAGCAACCAGAATTTTCAACATAGGAATAAAAGAAAAAGACGTGCATAATCTCCAGACTGCCATCTACCCATATTTCAAGTTTGATAAAAATATTTCCAGTACTTTTTGAGTTATCACTGGATCCAGTTTATGTGTAAAATTTGCCATATTTTCAGCCTATTTGTTGCCATAGCAACCAGAATTTTCAACATAGGAACAAAAGAAAAAGACGTGCATAATCTCCATACTGCCATCTATCCATATATCAAGGTTCATAAAAATATTTTCAGTACTTTTCAAGTAATCGCGGGATCCAGTTTTGTGGACGGACGGACTGACGGACTGACAGACAGACGGACGGACGGACAGACAGACGGACGGAGGGTAAACCTAAAGTCCCCTCCGGTAAACCGGTAGGGGACTAAAAAGCACTTAACCTTTACCCTGCTGAAGGCGAAAGTGATTAGTCTTTGCCACCAGTATAGAGCCAGGCCAGCCTGCACATCCGTGCAGTCTGACCAGGCTCTATACTGTTGGCTGGCCAACTTCAAATTCTCACCTTGATATACCTAAAATTGATAATGGACTGTTCCAAAATGGAAATTGGAAAAGTCCATTTAAGAAATTCAGTAGGTTAAGGGTAGTAAAGATATATTTATACTATAGAAGGGTAATCCAGTATATTTTATGTACTATAGTAATGGTTATGGTCATATGGTTACCAGTGCTTTTTACAATCTCCAGTGTGATCACCAACCCCAGTACATCTTTGTGTATTTATTTTTTTTAAATGCATTGGCATTTATAACATTTTCATAATCAGTAATTATTACTAATTAATTACTCATTTACATATATCACATATTCACACTGATTCTTCTGTAAATACAAACAAAACAGTTTTTTGTATAGTAAATATAATGTGAAAAATGTCCCATTAACTGCTCATAGGGTTTTATAAATATGTACATGTATATATAATTATACTTATTTCACACAAGTGCTCAAAAGGTTAAATAAACATGTTCAAAATTTGCATATCTATTTTTTATACAAATGTTATCACTTATATTCACAACGTTTTTGCATATATTGTGATGCTGTAAGAAGCTGTCTTAATAGCACTTCCTCTCAGAACCGGGTATCGATGCCTCAGAACCTGGTATCGATGCCAAGCCATTTTTTGATGTCCTTGTTTCAATAAAGCCCTGGAAAAAAACCGAGAAGAACAATTTAGTTATACAGCAAGGTTTTTATTATGTGCACCCTGGAACTTGAAATTCTGTCAAATAACCAGTATTAAGGATAATATCTACACCCAAGTGACGAATGCCCCCGAAAAGGTTTTTTAAGCTTGCAGGTATTATGAAAAGAAAAGAGAATGAAAGTAACTAATTGCCAAATATTATTCTTTGTATTATTGTACCTGTAATCTCTAGTTGTGATAGTGTGAACCTTCAAAATATAAGTGTGACCTTGACCTTTGAAGAAGGGACATGGTTCCTGGACCCAACAGAATGTTGTTATGAGATAGACATTTGTGCCAAGTTATCCCTCAATGCATGACAAAGTTACAGACTGGACATGATTGTTGTGTAAGTAGGGACACACGGACACGAGCCTTAGCCGCGACACATTGTCTTGATGAGATAGACATTTGTGCCAAGTTATTTTAAAATCCTTCCATGCATGACAAAGTTACACTCCGGAGAATGAATGTGTATCTTTAAACTCTTCTCGGTTCAAACTATAAGTGTGACCTTGACCTTGAAGCTAGGGACATGGGTCTTTGTCGTGACATGTCATCTTGATGTTTTCGATATTATTGTTAATACATTGTATTTGTTATTAGATAGAATTTCAAGTCTCTGTGACGTGTATACCTGAGCAATTAGTAATTCTGTTGTATAGTAATTCTACTGCATTTATACATTTTACTGCTATAGAAAACCAAACATATTATGCGAACAGTTCTGACAATTATTATTCAGCCACTTTTTTTAGCAAATGACCTTGGCCAGAGGGACGTAATTTTGTATGCAACAAAAATTTGGTGCATAAAAATAAAATAACTCACACAACAACGACACAAGTCCTAATGTAATTTAAAGTCTACAAATTAACAACAAAATATTTTTCGTGGGCTTTAAAGATTTACCTTAACACCGGCACCTACGCCATTCAAGTCCAGCAGGAATGTGTCATGACCATACACAGAGTTTAGTTCATAATATGTCACAGCTTTGTTACCTGAATATAAATAGAAATACAGGAACATGGTGACACTTTTATTCCATTAAAATAATGATTAAAAATGTGCATGTAGCCATACAGTTAGCCCAATAGGTAGAGCGTTGGACTGTGGTTCGATTCCCGGACGGTGCAGTCACTTTCATTGTGACTGATCATGAAATCCTTTCTACAGTCATTTTCACTGTACCTCTGCTCTTGTACATGCAGGAGTTTAAATTTCATGCAAAAAATGAAGACAACAAGTACTGGTAAACTGCTTGACAGCCTGCCCAGGAACAATGCGGTGGCTGAACTGTGTTCTGGTAAATTCAATGTGCCGTGATCCAGAGTAAAAACTACCAACACCACACTAGAGAAGAACAAAATGTTTTCATTTCTAAGACTCAACGTGCCTTTAAAAATCTTCCATTTTGAAAATAACCTCTCAATGCAATGCAACATGTATGAAATATGTCAGAATAAAGCCAACCTGCAGTTTGAAGAGCTGATGCAAGCTCCCTCTGTTGGGAGATTGGAAACAAAATGTCTGTCTGTACACCAATCACCATCACGGGGCAGGTCACACGTG
This sequence comes from Ruditapes philippinarum, assembly GCF_026571515.1. NCBI lineage: Eukaryota > Metazoa > Mollusca > Bivalvia > Venerida > Veneridae > Ruditapes > Ruditapes philippinarum. The sequence goes on along the minus strand of NW_026857613.1, from coordinate 130,471 downwards.
ACAGTCCCTCCTCTAATGAATTAAACCCTTCCGACACGTCAAATATGTCCATTGCCTACAATAATACATAATGACTTTACATCACCACAAAATTATAAATAGTTTTCAACTGAACATTAACCAAAGTGTGAGATTATGATGGTGAACAAAAGTGCAAAGTCTGAAAGTCATATGTCAATGGACTATATGAGGTGGAACGCAAACTTTCATGCAAATTTTAAGTCGAAAAAGGGGCATTTTCTCAAAATGCTTGATAGAGTGACCTCCCTCTGTGTACAGATTTGGGACATGATGATGAACAGAAATGCAAAGTTTTAAAGCCAGATATCAGTGGAGTATAGAATGTATTTTTTTCTTGAATTGTGAATATATATAGATTTCTTAAAGTCTTCTCATGGATGATTTACAAAGAAATTTATTAAGCATCCTGATTAAAAAGAGCTGTCCATAAGACATTGCACTTTACAAGTATTCTCAGTTCTTGAAAGTAAGAAAAGGGGCATAACTCTACTAAATCTGTAACTCAGAGTTACAGAACCTATGCCTATCATGTTAGATTATCACAGAGAACAAGTGTGTGGAGTTTTAACCCACTCCCTTCAGTAGCTTTGGAGATACCAATTTGCATGAAAAAACTTAACCAAAGTGTGACATCAATGCTGATGCCTGGGTGAATACATTATAGCTCTCCCTATTTTTTGAATAAACAAGTTAATAAATAGAGTATACTGAATGAATGTACGTTCAATACTGAATTCATGACAAGTTGAATAATATTATTTCATTCAACAAGTTCAGTAAATTCAGTAATGAACCTACACAAATTTAATATTCTATTTATCTCATAACAAAATAAGGACAATTTAAAGTGAAGAAGAATCACTTCTCCTTGACACACCTATAGTGTAATGCTAGCATTTAGCATGTCTTTACACTTTGTTTGTATATTAACACAAATGATGTAACACAAAAATATATACAATACCATATTTACTAAGTCACAAAAGCGGCATGGGTATGTGATAAATGTACTTAATGAATTCACAGAAGACCAATCATACCTTAGAGATATAAAGGAGAGAATTCGGATCAAATTTGGTGCTGAAAGTTTCCCCCTGGTACTCTATGTAACTCTCTATCACAAACGTGGGACACAGAGTGACTGGTGCCTCTTCATCAATACGGTTCCTGGCAAACCTACTGTCCCATTCTGGTCCACTTCTATATGTCATAGTGGCTAGCTCTCTGAAATTTACATTGATCAACTTGTCCCTTTAAAATATGCTAACATTTATGTGATCAATATTTGCAAATAAAAGTAAATTTTTTTCTCTCCAATTTTCCAGTCCAGTTTTCAAGTCTACGAGGCTTGGAATTTTTCTATGTTGCCAACACCTCATCTACATTAATCATAATATGAGCTGTGTCACGACAAAACCAACATAATTGGTTTGCCACCAGCATGGATTCAGACTAGCCTGCGCATCCGCGCAGTCTGATCAGGATCCATCATGTTCGCTTACAAACCCTATAACAAGTAGAGAAACTGACAGCGAACAGATGCCCAGGCTGGTCTGGATCCATGCTGGTCGCAAACGCAATACATTGGTTTTGTCTTGACGCGGCTCATATATAAGTCTTTACTTTGATAAATTTCCTAACTGTGATATAATTCTTTTTGTTGTTTTGCTTCAACTCATGAATTTTTAAATATTGGAAAATTTTGCATGACAAGTCCATAAGAAAAAAGAGAACATTTAACAAACCTATTCTAACTTTTACCTTAAACAAGAGGGCCATGATGGCCCTGAGGTTGCTCACCTGTATATAGGCCCCCCACCCCCCCCCAAACGTTGCAGGGCCAATTTTAACCAAAGGGCTTTTATTTGCACAAACTTGGTAGACACCCATAAGAAGATGTTTCATGCTAAACATCTAAGCTCTAGCTCATTGGGCTTTTTAAAAGAAGATTTTTTTAAAGTTTTTACTATACACATATAGTTAAAAACAATGACACCCCTGGGGCGGGGCCAATTTTGACCCCAGGGCTTTTATTTGAACAAACTTGGTAGACACCCATTAGAACATGTTTCATGCTAAATATCTTAGCTCTAGCTCTTTGGGTACTTTAAAAGAAGACTTTTAAGATTTTACTATACACATATAGGGAAAATCAATGACCCCCCGGGGCGGGGCCAATTTTGACCCCAGGGCTTTTATTTGAACAAACTTGGTAGACACCCATTAGAACATGTTTCATGCTAAATATCTTAGCTCTAGCTCTTTGGGTTTTTTAAAAGAAGACTTTTTAAGTTTTTACTATATGCATATAGGGAAAATCAATGACCCCCTGGGGCGGGGCCAATTTTGACCCCAGGGCTTTTATTTGAACAAACTTGGTAGACACTTATTAGAACATGTTTCATGCTAAATATCTTTGCTCTAACTCTTTGGGTTCTTTAAAAGAAGATTTTTTAAGTTTTTACTATATGCATATAGGGAAAATCAATGACCCCCCGGGGCGGGGCCAATTTTGACCCCAGGGCTTTTATTTGAACAAACTTGGTAGACACCTATTAGAACATGTTTGATGCTCAATATCTTAGCAATAGCTCTTTGAGTTCTTTAAAACAAGATTTTTTAAGTTTTTACTATATGCATATAGGGAAAATCAATGACACCCCGGGGCGGGGCCAATTTTGACCCCAGGGCTTTTATTTGAACAAACTTGGTAGACACCCATTAGAACATGTTTCATGCTAAATATCTTAGCTCTAGCTCTTTGGGTTCTTTAAAAGAAATTTTTTTAGTTTTTACTATATGCATATAGGGAAAATCAATGACCCCCTGGGGCGGGGCCAATTTTGACCCCAGGTCTTTTATTTGAACAAACTTGGTAGACACTCACTAGAAGATGTTTCATGCCAAATATCTAAGCTCTAGCTCTTATGGTTTTTTAAAAGAAGATATTTAAAGTTTTTTCTTTCGGTTGCCATGGCAACCAGAGTTCTGCATGGAATTAAATTCTTCGAACAATTTTTAAAGGTGACCACCAAAGGAACATTCCTGTGAAGTTTGGATGAAATTGGCTTAGTGGTTTATGAGGAGATGTCATTTAAAGTAAAAGTTTACGGACGGACGACGGACGGATGGACGGACGCCGGACGAAAAGCGATCACAAAAGCTCACCCTGTCACTTTGTGACAGGTGAGCTAAAAAACAAATCACAACACCTAATTTGCATGACAATAATTAAGTTAATATTTAATGACTCCAAGTTTAAAGATTATCACTGGAATTTCAAAGCAAGGGAACTAACCTCGCAAGTTTCATGCCCATCTTCGGATACTTTTTATCATAGTAATGTCCCTTGTTCCAGTTAGGATCACTCATGATACACTTCCTCTGAAGATATCTCATGGCAATAGATGATGGATGACTCCTCGCACAGGAGGATATAGAAACCATTCTGAAAAAGAGGAATACAAATTAGTGGACATTAAAGCTGCATGGCTCCAGATGAGCCAAAATATTTCAAGAAAATTAAACTTGAGAAAAATGTACAAAGATTTTAAGAAAAGTAAATATATTCAAGATTGGAGTAATAATTTACATGTTATGTTGGAATTATGACTGACTTTGCAGTATTTATTCATCATATTTAAACTGTGTGACTTATGCAGTAAGGGGTACTTTGGCTACTTATAAGAAATTTACTTGGCGACTTTCCAGCTTATAGTGGAGGAAGATCTCAGGTGACCCTCTGTGCATTATTTCAGTCACAAATAGGCACTAAAGCAGAACCACTGACGTTCTTTAAGCTACCTGGATAGCTTTCTCACATGAAGGAATGTCATGTCACTGACAGTATTCGATTCCACAGCACAAGGGAGCAGGTGCCTTGCAGTCAATGTTTGTTACCACTCAGCCATGGACACCCCATATTTTCTAAAATGCTGAACTATCATATGATATCCCTTGTATTAGCAATCATATACAGCAAATGTTGAGGTTTACCAGTCTGGACACTTAGAGTTTGACCAGATTCTTTTATTGATGATGCCTCAATGACCATATAAAAGGGAAGTAAATTCCACTGGATTTATAATAGGCAGTTACAATTTCAAAGATGGACTAATCCATTATACAAAATCAGCACAAAAATATTCAAGTAACTTCAAAATACCTGCCCACCCTGTCTGGGTACATAGCTGCTGCCATTAGAGAGCACATTCCACCGAGTGAAGAGCCCACACTGGCGTGTAACTGGAATAAAATACATATAAAAAAATTTGCATCTCTTGCCATTGAATGTTCACCCAACCATGTACATGTTGTACACTAAACCATTGATTGAATTTATCACCATTGATTCTGCAGCACTGTTGTCATGGTAACATCAAATTCCTGTAAAAGAAATATATCTTGGCCTTCAGTTGCACACTTTATGTCACAGAAAAATATTTTTTAAAATTCCTGAAAAAAAATCTACAAGGTCATTTCCATGGTTACCAAATTTTTTTCCTAATGTTTGGTTGATGAAACTGCAAGTTCAGGGCCAAGCCAGCTTGCACAAAATAATAGCCACAAACTCGATCTTTACTGACAGTTTATTATTCTTTTTAAGGTTTGTATTTTGAAATTCCTAAAAAAAAGTTTTAAAGGTTTTTTTTATAGTTTTTTTTGTTTTTTTTAAATAAAGGGACTGTAAATATTATTCGATAATGTTTGTACCATTTGATGTAGGTCTGGACCAGTAACTTGTGTGCAAATTTTCAGATCATTCCTTCACTGTTTTTCAAGAATAATATTTATTTTTATTGTGCAAAATGACCCAAAATGAAAAGTGTTGCCTGAATTGGGCTAAGAATCACACAAAAATTGAAATTCAATTTATTTTTGAGTATATATCTTTATTACCTTTTGAAGAGTTTTCCCAATTTTAAGTTCTTATCATGATCTATGCAAGAATTTCTAATTTTATGTTTTTAGGCTCTTTGACCTCTGTGGAGCTCCTTTAATACTGTATGCTTCCAATCCAATACAGTGTAGGTAATTTATTACGATTAAAATTTACAATGGCGTTTTTCCATTTGTTATCTTGACAGGCTGATAAAAGCAAGACACAGCAGTAAAAGGGTTTTATTGTGATCATAAATTACCATTGCACTTAAGTTAGTGGTTGAAATTATACTTTGTCCAAATAGATTGTTCAATGTTTAAAATAAATAGAATTCTTTGAAATATTTAATACATTTAATCAGTACTTAATTTATCATTAAATAATATCCTGTTATATCAGCATATCAAGCTCGCATGGTGTAACAATTCAAAACATAATTTCAACCACTAAGTAAGTAAGTGTTTGTTAAGTCATCATTAATTCCTTTAAATTACTTGACCAGCTATGCCACTCTTGACAGATTTAATTTCATTTCTGCGGACTAACCAACAGTAACCTATAATACATAATGTTATACCAACATAGAATGACTACCTGACTTCTAGTAATTATTACAAGCCTGCTGTTTGGATATTTCAACAAAGTTCTCCAAATTTACATGAATTATGTGTGCAAACACAAATTTCAAAAATTGAAAAAAGCAAAACCTAGAATTTGTGAGTTAACTACAAAACTGTTGTAAGTCCTATTTTATTTCATATAAGTTACTGCAGTTTTGCAGTCAACCCTCTACTGATATACAAGTGGTTTATGATTTGTCATGCAAGCTGCTGATGTAATGTACAGGAAAATTATTAATAATAGCCAGATGTGATGTGATAAGGGATTATATTTATCTTGATCAGGCTACAAAAGTACATGTATATTTTTCTATTTCAGGCTACATAAATGGCCGTCTCTTACAGAAAAGTTGGTTATAGTTTTCATGTTTATTGTAAACATTAAAATCTACTCAAAACAGAAAAACAATATTTTTAAAGCTGAAGTTTTAATCTTTAAGAATTTTTACATGTACCTGTGAATATCATTTTTTTTCCTATCATTTTTTTTTCAGTATTGCATACAAGTAAATCAAATGGCACAAATTGTATTATAATAAAATTTAAAAAAAAATTGTTTTAGTAGCTGATGATATACATTATTTTCATACTCTTAAAAACATATCTCAAAATAGTTTTTATCAATAGGTTAATCTTATTCAATTGATATAAATACTTTAAGCTACATTGGTAATAATATCAAATTTCCTAACAATATCCTATTGTATTATTCATTTTATATTTTTAAGTGGGATTAATAAGTAATGATTTCATATATAAACAACCTGCTTTCAATGAAGTTTTCTTACACCATTCTTCCAATTCAAATACTTTAATGCTACTATTTTTATAACCATACAAACAAACGTTCAGTGGATTAATGACAACTGAATATAGTGTTATATGCTTAATCCTCTTAAAGTTAGAAGTATTATTGTACATTAAAGGAACTCCACTGAGGTCAAAAGTCCAAAAACGTAAAATCTGAATTTCTTACATTAGGTCTGCTGAGCTACTTTGAACAGAAAGATAATTAAAAGATACATGTAATTGAGAAAAAAAAAAACAAAAAAAACTAAGAAGTGAATTTAAAATCTAATATTTGTGCTATTCTTAACTTAATTTGAGTAAAAAGCGCTGCAATGCTTTTCAGTTTTGCGCCAATTTTCATAATTAGAATGATTATTCTGGTAAGTTATTCTGGTAAGTTATTAGTCTATACCTAAATCAAATCAAACATTAATCTCGAAAAAACTAATTTCCAGGCAAATCACGTCAAAAAAGCTCAGTGGAGTCCCTTTAATCTAAAAAAAACAATTTCAAGTACTGTCACATAAAAAAACCTCAGTGGAGTCCCTTTTGATCTAGAAATTTTTTTTCAAGTACTGTCACATAAAAAACCTCAGTGGAGTCCCTTTAATCTAGAAAAATTATTTCCAAAACCAAACCCTCAGTGGAGTCCCTTTAATAGTGTATTTGCCTTGGCCATGTTTAATAATTACAGTTACATGAACATCATATTAACTGTAAAAGATGGATGTTTATTTTTAGCCCATGTATATAAATGTTTAAAATACAAATTATAAAATGGAAGAAAATGAAAAAAATCAAGATAAAATGATTTCTTCCAAACATCATATCAAAAAATATCAAATACAATCAGAAGTCAACAAATCAAGTAAATCATTTTCAATCCCTTTAACAGGAACACATGGTTGGCAAACCAATGTCAAAGTCAGAGGGACGGGTATATTTGTCTTGTAAAAGAGATAGCCGTGTGAGTGGCACAGGTAATCCTATTTTATTGTGAAAAGATCTGAGTGTGAGTGGCATGGGTGTACCTGTCTTGTTAAGGAAAAGATCTGAGTGTGAGTAGCACGAGTATACTCGTCTTGATGGGGAAAAGATCTGAGTGTGAGTGGCATGGGTGTGCCTGTCTTGTTTGGGAAAAGATCTGAGTGTGAGTGGCATGGGTATACTCGTCTTAATGGGGAAAAGATCTGAGTGTGAGTGGCATGGGTGTGCCTGTCTTGTTTGGGAAAAGATCTGAGTGTGAGTGGCATGGGTATACTCGTCTTAATGGGGAAAAGATCTGAGTGTGAGTGGCATGGGTGTGCCTGTCTTGTTTGGGAAAAGATCTGAGTGTGAGTGGCATGGGTATACTCGTCTTAATGGGGAAAAGATCTGAGTGTGAGTGGCATGGGTGTGCCTGTCTTGTTTGGGAAAAGATCTGAGTGTGAGTGGCATGGGTATACTCGTCTTGATGGGGAAAAGATCTGAGTGTGAGTGGCATGGGTGTGCCTGTCTTGTTTGGGAAAAGATCTGAGTGTGAGTGGCATGGGTATACTCATCTTGTTGGGGAAAAGATCTGAGTGTGAGTAGCATGAGTATACTTGTCTTGTTTGGGAAAAGATCTGAGTGTGAGTGGCATGAGTATACTCGTCTTGTTGGGGAAAAGATCTGAGTCTGAGTGGCACCAGTTTACTCGTCTAAATGGGGAAAGGATGCAGTGAGAGTGGCACTGGTATACTCGTCTTGTTTGGGAAAAGATCCGAGTGTGAGTGGCACCAGTTTACTCGTCTAAATGGGGAAAGGATGCAGTGTGAGTGGCACTGGTATACTCGTCTTGTTTGGGAAAAGATCCGAGTGTGAGTGGCACCAGTTTACTCGTCTAAATGGGGAAAGGATGCAGTGTGAGTGGCATGGGTATACTTGTCTTGTTGGGGAAAAGATGCAGTGTGAGTGGCACTGGTATTCCTGTCTAGTTGGGGAAACATAACAGAGTACCATGTTAGTGGAATGGGTACCTGGTTTGTAGGCAAAAAACAAATGGAACTGTGACATGTATTGTACGATGCCCATCTTGTAGATGGCAATCATGACAGGGAAGGGTATCATCATGCTGTAGGCAACAAAACAGTTTAAACTAACTTGACTTGTAATCAAACTCAATGATACTAACCTTGTCTATTCCAAGATGATCCAGTAATTTAAACTGTGCGTTGACCATGTCCTGTACACTTATAACTGGGAAAGTCGTTGCATATTTCTGAAAAGGAAAAGTGAAGATTTGATATATCAAGAATCAATTTGGATGAAAGTGAACCAAATTATTTAGAAATTGGAAAGGTATCATAAATTTCTAACCTAAAAAATTAATATTGAAAAGTGCTTGAATGTAGTTTTTTCATGGCATTTGCATTATTTGACAAAAGATTGTGGCATTTTAGAAATCAAATATGGCCGCTACAGAAAGCAAATTGACATGTCACTTAAATGCAAACAATAATTTTACATTTTGGTTAAGTAACAAAATTTAATAGACATCAAAAATTTCAAATGGGATTAATATATCTTATTATGTTATAGATTTTAAATCGATCCTGCTACACTTTCTACTATCTTTGTAAATTTTTGCATGACTGTTAAAAATATTTCAGCTACAATTTCCAGAATCATTGTTAATATTGCATAGTTGTCAAAAATATGTTGTTTTTCTTCTCTTTTTTCCTGTTCAAATATTTCATCTATATATCTATATGATGCACATTACTAAAATGATATTTGAAACAAGAATGTGTTTGTTAAACACAAATGCCCCCTGCTCCGATTCTTGTCAGTAGCAATATTTCAAAAAATGTTTACCCATTCACTCAGTTATGGACAGAAACATTGCAAAAAATTGTAAACACAAGTTATATAGCTTGACAGAGTCATGGCATTTTGTAATTGTGAAATATATAAGTTGCCAAGTCATTGCTATGACTTGTGAAGTGATAAATATTCAACTTTATCAAATATATATAAATGTAAGAAATCTATACTTGGCACCCTTGACCTTGACCCACTGACACCTATAGACTATCATGCAAGTTATCTTCCTACCAAATATGAAATACACCTGTCAATAAATAAAGGCTGTATGGGCAAAAATGCTAAAATCTATTTTGAGCATTGATGACCTTGACCAAACTGACCCCTAACTCCATCCAAAGGAAGAATACCATGCAAGTTATCTTCCTACCAAATATGAAATAAATCTGTCAATAAATAAAGGCTGTATGGACAAAAGTGTAAAAATCTATTTTTAGCACTTGTGACCTTGACCCAACTGACCCCTAACTCCATCCAAAGTAAGAATAACATGCAAGTTATCTTCCTACCAAATATGAAATATATCTGTCAACAAATAAAGGCTGTATGGGCAAAAGTGTAAAAATCTATTTTTAGCACTAGTGACCTTGACACACTGATCCCTAACTCAAGCAAAAGGAAGAATACCATGCAAGTTATATTCCTATCAAATATGAAATACACCTGTCAATAAATAAAGCCTGTATGGGCAAAAGTGTAAAAATCTATTTTTAGCACAAGTGACCTTGACCCACTGATCCCTACCCCAATCAAAAGGATGAATACCATGCAAGTTATCTTCCTACCAAATATGAAATATATCTGTCAATAAATAAAGGCTGTATGAGCAAAAGTGTAAAAATCTATTTCTAGCACTGGTGACCTGGACCCAACTGACCACTGACTCCATCAAATTTTATGTTCCTATCAATTATAAATGACACCTGTCTATAGAATATGGTAAATACACCTGTAAAAATGTAAAAATCTATTTTTAACATTGATGACCTTGACATTGGTGACATTGACCTTGACCCAAATGACCCCTTACTACACCCAAAGAAGGAGGACCTTCCTTGGCATGTTTGTATTAAACATGAAAGACATCAACCCAGAAATAAAGGCTGTATGAGCAAAAATGTTTAAATTTATTTTCTAAACCAGTGACCTTGACCTTGACCCTAGAGACCACTTACTCCACAAAAAATTAGAGGACCATTTAAGGTATCCACCTACCAAATATGCAAGATATCATTAAATAAATTAAGCAATTAGGAGAAATTTACGATAAATCCAACTTGCCGGAATAGGTTAACCAGACAAGGCCCTATTTTCAAAGTGAAAAAAGGGAAATAACTGAGAAATATGGATGACACAGTTATATAACTTGGCGATATCATGTACTTTTTATTGATAAGAAAGTGTGGAAATTATGAAGCCATTAGTATAGATAGAACTTAAGATATTTCCAACTTGCCGTTTTAGGTTAACCATAATATTCATTTTTTAAGTGCTGAAAAGGGCAATAACTTGGTAAATATGAAAGCCATAGTTATGTAACTTGACCAGATCATGTACTTTGTATTGATTAGTAAGTGTGTAAACTAAGAAGCCATTGGTACAGGTAGAACTTAAGAAAAATCCAACTTGCCGTTTTAGGTTAACCTCGTACGGACAGACGGACGGACGGTTCAATTACTATATGCCCGGAGGCATAAAAAAGGGACTTAATCAAATTCACATTATAATTTAGTAATGTATACATCTTTATTTATGTATGTACCTTGTCAGTGACAGGATTTATTGCAGTTGGTCCTCTGTAAAATGTAAGACATTATAAATAAAGCATTATTAAACAAATGAAATTATTCAGTAATCTGTTTTATATACAGAGATATTGAAAGAGTGATGGTTCAATATGGAAATTTAAACAAGTTCAGTACTTTAATAGGTTTTTTCATGAAAAAAAGTATGAATCTGAATTATAATGCTTTAACTAACAAGCTTAACGTATATACATGTACTATGTTTGTTTATCACATGATACCCGTTACCGCTTTAACGACTCTGTGAAATAGGTCATGCACAGTCGTGCATGTATTTTGACATGACATCAATTTTCTAAGAAAAACATACATGTAGTGTAAAGACGCGCTGAATGTTAGCATCACACAAGAGTGCGTCAATGAAAAAGGGATTCTTTTTACCATAATCAGTTCTTATTTTGAATATGTGATAAATAGAACATTATATTCGTGTAGCTTCATAGTACTTAATCTATTGAACTTGCTAAATAAAATAATATAATTTTATTCCACTTGTTCAATAAATTCAGTATTGAGCCTATACTCACTCAATATCCTCTTAATGCATATGTCACATTATATATACTTTGATTATATATGAAGAGAATCTGTTAGCATTATAAACACTTTATTTTTCCATAATATCATAGCATACTAGTAATTTATTCATAAAAGTGATTTTCAGTTTTTCAATGAAATAATGCACAAAAAATATAACTAAGTAAAATTTACTTTAATTTCTAATAACATAATCATTATCATAATCAAAACCATGTAGCATATACATAACAGTGACTTACGAAGAGCCGTAGCATCCTCCAAGGGTGTTGGTGCATATAACAAAGAAATCATCAGTATCTACTGCACGTCCTGGTCCAACAAACTTCTCCCACCAGCCAGGGTTTGGATTATCCTGTATAAAAAAAAGATTTATACCATTTATATCATGTATAATAGAATACATTTTCATAACTGATATTCACACATCTTTCTTCACTACAGATAGCAACAATTACTCTGTAAAGAAAGTGTATCAAATATATATAATAATTCCTAAGAATGGTAAATTTGAACCTATATAAAATATAGTAAACATAAAATAAAGTTTACATGATTCATAATACGTTTTCATGTAGCTAGAAAATCACTTTTACCAAAGTTAATTCTATAAACGCACGAGTGCAAAATGTTTTTTCTTCAAGTAATTTATTTTTCATTAATTATTGAGTACCAATAGAAACTTAAGAGGGTATCCTTGAAGGCGAGAGTAAAGACAGTGTAAGCGTTAAAGCTCAAAATACGTCTTTTTAATTAGGAAATAACTACCAGTGAATTCTGAGTGAATAATGCACGGTTTTAGTTCAAATGCTTAGTAATATAATCGTGATTAATTACAAAGGTATTTGAATGAAAAACTGTGCATTATTATACTATAATTCATGAAGAATTAATATCTATTTCCATTCTTACATGTCAAGAAAAAAATAATATAGTTGGACTTTATGTTTGGTGGTTAAATTTGTTTACGCCTCAGAGTTTCCAATAGAAACATTCTTTAAAAGCTGCTCCAGGTGACTAAAAAAACTGTTGTTAACTAAAGTCTACCTTTTGCAGGAGCATTTTAAAAATAATGAGTTTTGAAAACGTTGAAAGAATTTTTGTGTGTTTATTTTATTTCCCTTTATATTTTTCAAGCGGAATACACAGTATTTATATCGAAATGAATGTGAAATTTAACTGGTTTTCGACATTGAAATAACGTTCTTGTTTTGACTGTTTTGCACATAAATTCTAGATAGTTTTCAGAACAAAATTCAACAAAAAGTTGTTTTTCATTAATCAGATTTTCAAACAAAATGGCAACATTAATGTGTCTGATTGAGAACACAGAGGGAGGAAATAAGAATGGCGAGTGCATTGTTGTAGAATAACGCATGCTTCCAGCCTTTTTTGTTTGTATGGAAAATTTTTTGATAGTGTTAGACTGAATATATAACGCATGTACCTTATGACTTTTAGCATGACTACTGGCAGACAGTCCGGCATGTACGATCACAGCATTGCTTTTGTCCTCATTTAGTTCTCCCCACGTCTCGTACGCCACTGTAAGTTCCGGTAAGACGGCGTTATTGTATGTCAGCTTGAACGGTTCATCTGTCGTATATGTTTTATAACCGGACATGATCTTGTCATATTGAGGCTCTGGACCGGTGTTTTTGCTGAAAAAATATATATGAGTCGCGTCAAGACAAAACCAACAGAGTGCGTTTGCGACCAGCATGGATCCAGACCAGCCAGCGCATCCGCGAGAGTCTGATCAGGATCCATGCTGTTCGCTATCAGTTTCTCTACTTAATGTAAGAGGGTTGGTAAGAAAACAGCATGGATCCTGATCAGACTGAGCAGATGCACAGGCTGGTCTGGATCCATGCTGGTTGCAAACCCATTATGTTGGTTTTGCCATGGCACGGCTCATATATTGATAATGTTTTTACAATATTTAAAAGTCATGTTATACATGTACGTTATACCCCTCTAAATAACTATGAATAAGCAAACCAACCTTTTTTAATATAAGGACAGCCACCTTAAGATAACTATAAGCACACCCACCTAAATAACTATAAACACAGATAAACAGCTTCAAGGAACTGATGTTTTGGCTCAGTTGTCTACAGTATTGTGCTTCTAAGACAATGGTAGTAGGTTGGATTCCAACATGGGATAGATTTTTTTTTTTTGATTTGCCTCTTTTGTGTTTAACTTACTTGAATTGTTTATAAGGCTGTGTTGGAATGTCTGTACCAGAGTTGATTACATTGTGTTCAATTGTTTAAAGCCAATATATTTTCTAGATCAGAACAAAAACTATAGCAGCCAACAAAATGTTTAGGGGTTTGCAAAGCTTCATATGCCAGCCAGACTACTGTATCAGATGTAACCTTTCTTTTTTAGAGCTATAGGGAAATGAAAGCTTATTAAAGGTTCGAGGACCAGAAGTCTCACAGAAAGTTGGCATAATGACCTTTACAGAGTTGATATGAACCAGAGTACCTTAAAACCCAACAAAAGACATATTTAACTAAACTTTTTGGCCTTTGATATCTATATAATTATAATCATTCTTTATCATCAAAGGCTTTTCTCTTACATCATTAAGAGATTTAAAATGACTGATAATTTTTATCTTTCCAGTCATTACGTCTGGTAAATAATTAGGACACGATTTAAATTTCCTTAATTCATTTGTGGGAACATACACTAAGATGACTGTACTGTGTTAATCTCTCCACTGATCTTATCAATATAAATGTAGTACAGTCACACTTAATTTCCTTATAATAATATTAATCTAGTTTTTGGCTTCTTAACAATCAGATGACTTACAAAGATAAAATTCTTTCTGACCTTATTAAGATTAAAATGTCAAAAGTTGAAAATAAAACCTATATTTACAGCTAATTAAGGATCGAGCTGAAAGCCAGGCTTGCCACACAGTCATGAAGTCTGACCAGGTGCTGGTGTACAGATCACGGCAGTATAAGCCACAATGAATTTATCAGAGTACAGATCAGCCACGGCATGGTTCCTGGGCAGACTGTCAAGCAGTTAACCAGACTACTAGCTGCCTTCACTTTCACAAGGAACTGATATGAGTAATGTACATGCCAGAGCAGAGGTACAGTGTGAATGACTGTAGAAAGGATATCATGATCAATCACAATGAAAGAGGTCATCTGGGAATCGAACCTGAGTCGCCAGATGCACAGTCTCTCTACCTATTGATCAATCACAACGAAAGTGGCCATCTGGGAATCGAACCCAAGCCACCTGATGCACAGTCCAACTCTCTACCTATTAGGCTAATCAGATGGTACTCAGGCCTGGAGCCTATCATGCAGTCTGACCAGGCTTTATACTGTTGACAAATAAATATGAAATTTTCATCTTGATATACCAAAAACTGATAATGGTCTGTTCTAAACATGGAAGCTGGGCAGGTCCATTTGAGCTGCGCCATGACAAAACCAACATTGTGTGTTTGCAACCAGCATGGATCATGCTGTTCGCTTACAAACCCTATTACAAGTAGAGAAACTGATAGCGAACAGCATGGATCCTGATCAGACAGCGCAAATACTCAGGCTGGTCTGGATCCATGCTAGTCGCAAACCCATTATGTTGGTTTTGTTATGTGGCGCGGCTCATTTAATAAATTCAGAAGGTTAAGGAAATACTTTCTATTTCATTATAGTTTTCCTATCTCTTTCATGGCACAATTCAAATGACAATAATTATTGTACCTTATACAGTTCTGGCCTCACAAACATAATTCATCGGCTCATTTTTACATTTGTTAAATTCATTTTATTTAGCATGTTTAGTAGATCCTTCAAGTTAATGTGACATATATATAGGGTATTTGAAACTTGAGAAGTTGACGGAAATAGTTTTTGTTGTTTGTTTTTTGCACTAATAAAATACAGGCTAATAAATATTTAAGGCAAGCTGAGACTCAAATGATAAAGCTATTGATGATTTTCCCTCAGCCAGCTAAATTTCAGGTGGCTTTTCATATTACTAATACATTTATAATATAATCATGAATACCATCATCAGAAAACATATGAAACGAATGTTTAAATTTATTATTTAAACATTACACTGTAAAATTTCTCAATTTGAAGGGCATATATGCTTGTGCTGGGCAAAGAATAAAAGTATTATAAATTAATAACTATCACTGCTGGTATTTCATATTACCGTAAAATTCCTAATAAACGCCCCTCCCCTAATAAAGGCCCCCCCAGGCCTTTTGATAAGAAAAACAATCTACTCATCAGTGCTGAACTCATGAATAAATCCATAATTTCATTCAAATCATTCAGAATCCATTTTATTTTATAGTATGAACTTTAAAATCTTAACACTTAATTCTTAATGTTATTACCAACACTTGCTAACAGTAAATGTATTTACAATGATTTTTGGATTTAGGAAAAACTGTATTGTAATAATAGCCCCCCTTTTGGAAAATGTTTAGCCCCCGGGGGCGTTTAATAGGAATTTTAAGGTATACTAGTTTTTGGTTGACTGGTCATGCAGCTAATATTTCTTTAACTTAAAACAGCTATACAGAAATATACAAAAAAAAAATCATTTTGTAACTGACTGAGAAATCTAATTTCGTAAATATTTATAGGGTTAGCAAAATAAAAATATGCTGCTATAGCAAATGTATGAGGTCTTCACAAAAAATATCACATATTTGTAGCTGTATTAGTAAAAATGGAATCAAAATAAATTGCTTAAAAAATGCTATTTTATTGTATTTTTTACACTTCCAAAGCCTTTATATGCATGAGATCAATTGAGAGGTACAGGTTGCTGACTTCAAATTTGAGTTCCCCCTATTTACTGCTGTGGGTCCAGAACTTTAGGCTCTTTCATGACTGAGGAAGTTATCCAGTCAGCTGATGAAAGATCAGTGGTTCTACACACACTGCCGGCATGTGCCTTAAATAATGCACAAGGGGCATCCGAGGTCTTCCTGAGGTGGAAAGTCGCCATATTACCTTTACAGAGTCTTTTGGTTGGGATTTACATCACACCAACACAATATCGGTCATATGGACCTTCCCAGCTTTACTGGTAGAGGAAGACCTCTGCTGGATAGCTTTCTCACATGTAGAAATTAACGACGCATGCTCAGCTTGAACCTACAGTGATGAGAGGCAAGTGGTTTGAAGTCAATGACCTTAATCACTCTTCCACAGATGCCCCCTTTTACAGTGTCAATGCAACTTAAAATCCAACAAAACAAACAAACAATTTAACAGTGTGGCCTAAATCATAAAATTCATATACCGGTACAATAAATTTTATGTAAATATAAAAAATTCCCATTCAAAAGAAAACTAGGACATACTGGCATGAAATATTTGTTCATGGATAGTAAGAGTGAAATGTCAGTATATAAACCAGGTCATTGAGATTATATTAGTGACTTGTCACACTGACTCAGTGAATACCATGTAGTTTAAAAGTACTGTGTATTAATTTCTTTATCAATGAAAAATTAATTTTTAAAGTTTAAAAGCTAGAATGATTAAATATTGCAACAATATTAGACTTTCAAAATTGAACCCCTCACCCCTACCACACTAACTACATGTGTATTAAATGGACAATGACCATCTTTCAATCATTATACATAATATCATCATTAATTATATTTACAGACATAAAAGGTTTTTAAAGGAAATAAATCAACATAAATATCTAATGACTTAGATTGCGACCTTAGGCAGACCATGATCAAATGGCAGTGTCAGATGTTCACATGTACGTGATTTTCTCTTTCACTCAACAAACTTTATATCTAAAGTGCCGCTCAAAGCTAAATTTTTAAATTGCAACTCTTTAAAAAAAAACCAATGAACTAAGTAAACAGAATCTTCAGTGGGCGTTAAATAATTTTTACATTTTAGTTATATTTTGTTAAGGTTTAGAACTTTTTTCACTGTTGAGGGGAGAAAATGTGTAAGTGGCGGGATAGCTCAGTTGGTTGAGCTGTGAATCAGTATTCTGAGGGTACTGGGTCCGAATCTCAGTCAGACTGCAAATTTTTCTCACCCTATGACAGATAAGTTAAGATATTGGGAGATATTCACACTTGATAATGTTGATGAACCTTTGACACACTCGTACTAGTTAAACTGACATCGTAAATCTAGGACATATACAACTTTTATCAAAATTTAGTACGTTCAAATCAATGAACTCAGACTAGTACTATAGCATATAATAGTAGCTTATTATCAAATAACGTAGAAGTTAAATCTTAAATAGGCAATCAATTTTGGAGCCAAAATTATAACAATGCAGCAATAACCATTTACAAAATTTACCTTTAACGCACTTATTCTGTATGAATTGAACGTGACTTTTGAGGGTTAGTGGGAAACTATGTCAAACTGAAGACTGCCATTTACGACCCAAGTGATTGTTGGATGACTTTCAAAATGCTCTAGGTTTGCAATGTAATTATGTTACATTATATGAGTGTAAAACTAAAACTAAAACTACACATTGTGGGTGTTGCTAAAAATCTGAACAATTTAATAAAATATGTCAAAAAAATTTAAAGCAATTTTGTTTGACAAGCAATGATATTCTAATTATTATTATTCTGTTTGAACTTCAATTTAAAAAAAAAAAAAAAAAAAACTCCAAAAAAACCCCAAAAACACTGCACATACATACATTATAATATTGCTGTAATGAAATTCTTAATACCAAAAATATTCAGCTTTTCCAAAACTTTTATCAAGTTTTTTTTTAAACTTTATACAATAAAGCCACTTTAAAGCACTAAAAATAAATTAAAAATGACAAAGCCACTTTAAAGCACTAAAGATAAATTAAAAATGACAAAGCCACTTTAAAGCACTAAAGATAAATTAAAAATGACAAAGCCACTTTAAAGAACTAAAGATAAATTAAAAATGACAAAGCCACTTTAAAGCACTAAAGATAAATTAAAAATGACAAAGCCACTTTAAAGAACTAAAGATAAATTAAAAATGACAAAGCCACTTTAAAGCACTAAAGATAAATTAAAAATGACAAAGCCACTTTAAAGCACTAAAGATAAATTAAAAATGACAAAGCCACTTTAAAGCACTAAAGATACAATGTAAATTAAAAATGACAAAGCCACTTTAAAGAACTAAAGAAAAATTTAAAATGACAAAGCACTAAAGATAAATTAAAAATGACAAAGCCACTTTAAAGCACTAAAAATAAATTAAAAATAACAAAGCCACTTTAAAGAACTAAAGATAAATTAAAAATGACAAAGCCACTTTAAAAAACTTAAAATAAATAATATTGGTAAATGACATAATTAGCCACTTACAAACACTTAAAATAAACTATAAATGACACACTTAAAATAAACTATAAGATTTTAGACATTTAAAATAAACTACCGTACTGTATAACTGACAAAGCTACTTTAAAACACTTACAAAGAATGATGTAAATATAAATGATCAAATAACAGAAAGTGAAACTTACTTCCTTGTTAAACAGGGAAAGTCTGTTTCCAACCCTCTGAACGTGAGCAACTCATCTCGCTTGATTTCCGGAACTTTAAGCTGCGGCAAGTCTATTTCAAACGCTTTCTTCGGCTCCTGACGTAAGATCGATAATGTTGACGTATGTAAACGTCTCTCCTCGGTGTTCTTATTTATGCAGAAGAAAGCGGGCAGCTGTTCTAAAAGGATATTCTTCCGCCCTAAAGCTCGAACAAATGTCCTGAATTTCGTGGCTGGTTGAAACATTCTGTTTTCAGAAATCCTATTTAAGGCACAACTTTTACAGATAGGCACAACCTTCAACATTGAAATACGTGTTTTTTTCTTCTGAAATCAAACAAAAATAAAAAAAACTACTTTCAATGCAATTTTATGGATATATTATACCAGCTTATAAGTAATCTCAAGTTTGCCTAATCGCAATAATGCAAAGTGCATATTATAAAATTTTTTCGGCTAAAAATTGTTTTCGTGACTGAAAAATGATGTTAAAATTTTTACAAACATTATTAAAAAATATATAACCTTTTTGCTTTGTTTTCCCAATATAGCCTTTAATAGGGCCCAAAACAATACATTTGGTTTAGGGAAATAACACCCTTTTGATTCTCCATTTAAATTTTCAAAAAAAGCTATATAATAATGAAATACTTTTATAAAAAATAATGTATAAAAGGTAAAAATTAGGCTGTTTCTGTAATCATATGGTAGATTCTTCAGTTGCAAAATGAAATGTCTCAGTTATTTAGAACACATGGTTGATCACTTGACATTATTTAAAACAGAATTAAATGTTCTAGAACAAAATATTTTGTTATCTATTTTCTTTCATACAAGTAATTTTAGAGTCGTTTTCCTCCAGAATTCAAACAATAATTTTGTTAACTTAACAGACAGCAGATATACATGTATAGCTTTATACAGTTTCAATATGAACAAATTTAATTAAATGAACACTATAGAGCTGTCAGTAGGATGGTGTGCTCTTGATTATTCTGATTTTCTCAGTGCTTGATAAACAAGAGCCTGGATAATGTAGAACTTTTGAAGTTCATAAAGGGCCGATAATTCTACAAAAGTCTATTAGTTATGGACAGTGCCCTCCTATTAAATTCATAATTCTAACACTATCGTAATTTTTTCTATATAAACAAAGAAGGCCCGAAGCGTGCATTATTCTGCAACAATGCACTCGCCGTTCTTATTATCTCCCTGTGTATTTTCACATTGAGGGCGCCATTTTGTTTGAAAAATCTGATAAATAAAAATATTTTTTGTCGAATTTTGTTGTGAAAACTATCTAGAATGAAAGAAAATGGTCTAACTAAGAAAATAAATCCGAACACCAGTATCTTTAATTCAGTCGTTAACGCTGTACAGACGTTTAAAGTGTTGTTTACGTGACGTCACAATGTAGCGCCAAACAGCACGGGAAAAACAATCAAATCAAGTACGCTATTTTAATGTCGCAAACGAGTTAAGTTTTACATTTATTTCACTTTTAATAATTTGTATTTCGCTCGAAAAGTTATAGAGTGAAATAAAATAAACAAACAAAGTTTTGCCAACGTTTTCAAAATTCGTTATTCTCAAAATGTTATTACTCATGGTAGATTTAACGACAGTTTTTATCAACCCAGGAACAGCCTTTAAAGAACGTTTCTGGCGAAAACAAATTTAACCACCAAACATTTAGTCCAACTTTATAATAATAATTATATTTTTTCTTGACGTGTTAGAATGGAAATAGATATTAATTCTTCGTGCATTATTGTATAATAATGCACGTTTTTCGTTCAAATGCTTTGTAATTAATCACTCAGGCCTATCGGCCTTCGTGATTATATTACTACGCATTTAACTCAAACCGTGCATTATTCTACAACAATGCACTCAGAATTGATATCTATTTCCTAAATATGTGTAGTTTTGGAGATACCAACTTGCATGCAAAAACTAAACTGAAGTGTGACACACTGATGCCTGGGTCAGTCTACAGTAGCTCTCCCTATTCAATGAATAGTCTGGCTTAAAATGAAACATGATAAATTGATTACATTTCCCTCATATTAATGATGTCTGGGGTTGATATATCACTGAAATTTGAAGGTGAAACAAGAGTGATCACTGCTCAAATGTCACCTCAGATGACAGCCAATTTTAAAAGCAGTTGTAACATTGAGGGGTACGTGATTGACCATATTGGTTCTTTTTATGTCTTTTATGTCTTTACTGTAGCATTTTGTAGCTTAACTGTGTAGAAGAAGACACAAAAATAATTTACAGCCAAACTGCATTTTTTTATTCAAGGACCATAACTCAGCCAAAAATCATTCGACTCGAAAACACATTAATTTATAATGCACAAGAACTTGAATCCTGTAATTTTGTTTCACCCAAACTGCATAAGAAGAAAATCTAAAGAAACTGATTAGTCTTGACAAAACTTAAATGCACAAATAATTCAAAGGGCCATAACTCTGACAAAAATCAAGCTGACAATATGCACAACAAGACTTTATACTGGTCATTCTTGACTGAAGCTGCACCATTTGTTTTTGAGGAGCATAGTCCTATACTCTATAGCGGGCGACATACAAAGGGCATAATTTTTGCCATAACAGTTATGTGACCTTATGCCTGGCTGAAAGTATGGATTATGGTCTCTAACAAAGCAGACAAAGTTTCAAAAGGTACAAATATAAAGGTATAAATATAATAGGCAGCTAAATATTGAATTTTGAGCAGTAAGTTTTAGTCCATTTTTTAATTTATCAAACCTTAAAGTTACATTAAATAAATATGTAAAAATATTTTGCCGTCGGCCTAAAAATCAAACATTCTACAGTTTCATTAACCTGTTTAATAGTATTGTTGTAAATCTCATCAAATATTGTTCATAAATTAGGATTTTAAACGGGAAACCCCACGGTACCACTAAAGTTCGTATACGAATTTTAACATGCAAATGAAGACTATTATGAGCTCGTGTATGCGCTACGTCACAGTTTTATAGTTGCTATCCGGAACACAGCAAATGTGATATTTTCTTGTGCAAACACACTAACCGTTTAAGCTTCACGGTGCACTAAACCTGGGGTTCAGTAAAAGTAATAATCTCATTAAAAGATTAAATTTGTATGAAAACATACGTTACCATGCGGAAATATACCGTTAAATTAGGACTGCCACTTATAGTCATGTTTGTTGATTTAATATTGATGTACGGATGATCCGAAGGCGGAGTTTCTCATGCAAACAGAAATTGTATTTCCCATTTCGCCACAATGAGGTTACCTATTTTTATGCTTATAAAACTCATTCTGGTTGTTTGGACACCAAAATAAGACCTGGAGTCGATATAAAACACAATTTATTAATGAAATGTCGCTAGTTAGTTTTTTATGACATTTATTAAATGTAACTTTAATAAATAATGGACAACCAAGTATAAAATCAATGTTTACCAGTTTTTCCTTATCTATTTAGTTTAATTATTATATTTTTATAATGTAATGATCATGGCAACCTCTAAATAAATGTAAACATCATGTTTACATATTGATAAAAATCAGGAAATTATTATTGTACAGGGACTCCAGCCAAAAGTTTTCACTTCCTCATTATAATATAGAGGATATTGAATGAGTGATACTTAAAGGTTCAATTTAAACTGAATTTATTGAATAGACTTGCAAGCTTAAGCTGCGGTCTCACTTACTCCCGGCAGAGCCCAGGACCATCCCGGTAAGTTACCGGGATGATCCGGGGTGAAATTATTGTTGCGGTCACACTTACCCCGGCAGCACTACGGTAGTCCCAACTAACCACCCAGGATGCGCTCCGGATCATCCAGGCAGAGCCCAGGTGAAGCTACGGTTCATGCCGGTGCTTTCCCGGTCGTTCCTGGATGACGCCGGAAGAGCCCCGGTTGACCCAAGCAGAGCCCCGGTCGATCCAGGCAGAGCCCCGGCAGAGCCCAGGATGATCCAGGCAGAGCCCCGGTGGATTGAAAACGCCCAAAAATGATAACATTGATACATAATTATGCCCCCATTTCGAAGAAAAGGGGGTATATTGCTTTGCACTTGTCGGTCCGTCGGTCCGTCGGTCTGTCGGTCCGTCGGTCCGTCGGTCCGTAGACCAAATGGTTTCCGAGTGATAACTAAAGAACCCTTAGGCCTAGGAACTTCAAACTTGGTATGGTGATTGGTCATGACCAGTAGATGACCCCTATTGATTTTGGGGTCAAGGGGTCAAAGGTCAAGGTCACATTGACCTTGTAAGCAAAAACGGTTTCCGATCAATAACTAAAGAACCTTAAGGCCTAGGAACTTCAAACTTAGTATGGTGATTGGTCATGATCAGTAGATGACCCCTATTGATTTTGGGGTCAAGGGGTCAAAGGTCAAGGTCACATTGACCTTGTAAGGAAAAACGGTTTCCGATCAATAACTAAAGAACCTTAAGGCCTAGGAACTTCAAACTTGGTATGGTGATTGGTCATGATCAGTAGATGACCCCTATTGATTTTGGGGTCAAGGGGTCAAAGGTCAAGGTCACATTGACCTTGTAAGGAAAAACGGTTTCCGATCAATAACTAAAGAACCTTAAGGCCTAGGAACTTCAAACTTGGTATGGTGATTGGTCATGATCAGTAGATGACCTCTATTGATTTTGGGGTCAAGGGGTCAAAGGTCAAGGTCACATTGACCTTGTAAGGAAAAACGGTTTCCGATCAATAACTAAAGAACTTTAAGGCCTAGGAACTTCAAACTGGGTATGGTGATTGGTCATGATCAGTAGATGACCCCTATTGATTTTGGGGTCAAGGGGTCAAAGGTCAAGGTCACATTGACCTTGTAAGCAAAAACGGTTTCCGATCAATAACTAAAGAACTTTTAGGCCTAGGAACTTCAAACTTGGTATGGTGATTGGTTATGACCAGCAGATGACCCCTATTGATTTTGGGGTTAAGGGGTCAAAGGTCAAGGTCACATTGACCTCTTGGGTAAAAAACGGTTTCCGATCAATAAGAAAAGAACCCTTAGGCCTAGGGACTTCAAACTTGATATGGTGATTGGTCATGATCAGTAGATGACCCCTATTGATTTTGGGTTCAAGGGGTCAAAGGTCAAGGTCACATTGACCTCTTAGGTAAAAACGGTTTCCGATCAATAACTAGAGAACCCTTAGGCCTAGGAACTTCAAACTTGGTATGGTGATTGGTCATGACCAGCAGATGACCCCTATTGATATTGGGGTTAAGGGGTCAAAGGGCAAGGTCACATTGACCTTGTAGGTAAAAATGCTTTCCAATCAATAACTTAAGAACCCTTAGGCCTAGGAACTTCAAACTTGGTATGGTGATTGGTCATGACCAGCAAATGACCTTTTGATTTTGGGGTCAAGGGGTCAAAGGTCAAGGTCACATTGACCTTGTAGGTAAAAACGGTTTCCGATCAATTTACTAAAAACGCTTAGGCCTAGGAACTTCAAACTTTGTATGATGATTGGTCATGACCAGCAGATGACCCCTATTGAGTTTTGGGTCAAGGGGTCAAAGGTCAAGGTCACATTGACCTTGTAAGTAAAAACGGTTTCTGATCAATAACTTAAGAACGCTTAGGCCTAGTAACTTC
Organism: Ruditapes philippinarum; assembly: GCF_026571515.1. Lineage (NCBI taxonomy): Eukaryota > Metazoa > Mollusca > Bivalvia > Venerida > Veneridae > Ruditapes > Ruditapes philippinarum. The sequence goes on along the minus strand of NW_026857613.1, from coordinate 105,787 downwards.
AAACTTGGCATGGTGATTTGTCATGACCAGCAGATTACCCCTATTGATTTTGGGATCAAGGGGTCAAAGGTCAAGGTCACATTGACATTGTAAGTAAAAACGGTTTCTGATCAATAACTTAAGAACGCTTCGGCCTAGGAACTTCAAACTTGGCATGGTGATTGGTCATGAGCAGCAGATGACCCCTATTGATTTTGGGGTCAAAGGTCAAGGTCACATTGACCTTGTATGTTAAAACGGTTCCCGATCAATAACTAAAGAACCGTTAGGCCTAGGAACTTCAAACTTGGTATGGTGATTGGTCATGAGCAGCAGATGACCCCTATTGATTTTGGGGTCAAAGGTCAAGGTCACATTGACCTTGTATGTTAAAACGGTTTCCGATCAATAACTAAAGAACCCTTAGGCCTAGGAACTTCAAACTTGGTATGGTGATTGGTCATGACCAGCAGATGACCTATTGATTTTGGGGTCAGGTGGTCAAAGGTCAAGGTCACATTGACCTTGTAGGTAAAAACGGTTTCTGATCAATTAACTAAAAAGGCTTAGGCCTAGGAACTTCAAACTTTGTATGATGATTGGTCGTGACCAGCAGATGACCCCTATTGAGTTTTGGGTCAAGGGGTCAAAGGTTAAGGTCATCCCAGTAGATACTTGATAACCCTTATTAATTGTTTGATTACTGGGTCAGAAGTCATGCATAATAACCTTATCATATGACTAATTGGCTGCTGATTGGGGGCATACATGTTTTACAAACATATCTTGTTTTTATTTAATATAATATCTATTGTTCCAGAATAGTAATTCATGATGATTTTCTGAAAAATCCTTATGCCATACTGGATAGAAGGGAAATGTAAAGGGTTTTAATACAAACAAGTGCAATCATCGCAAATTGTCGTTATTCTTTTGAAATGATCCGGGCTTTGCTGGGGCTCTACCGGGATCAACCGTAGCTCTACCTTTATCCTCCAGGGCTCTGCCTGTGGTTACTGGGGCTTTGCCGGCATATACCAGGGCTCTACAGTAGCTTGACCGTAGCTCTACCGGCTATATCATATTCCGGATCATCCCCGGTTTGTGCCAGCAGAGCTACGGTGCTTTCCCGGTATAACCCCGGTCATTCCCGGCAGAGCTAAGGATGAAGCCGGCAAAGCTATACCTTCCCGGATCATCCCGGACCACCCCTGTGATATTAAATATTTTATTCCATCCAGGGTCGAATGCCGGATGTTCCCGGACGTTGCCGGCAGAGTTACGGATGTACTCCGGTTGTTCCCGGTTGTACCCCGGTCGTTCCCGGATCACCCCGGACGTCTACCGGGGCTCTGCCGGGATGAAAGTGAGCCTGTAGCTTTAGCATAACATTATTTTATTCAACTTGTTCAATTAATTTTAAGAAATGAAGCTACATGTATATGAATCAATATATACCGAGTATACTGAGAAATTTAACAGTTCAGTATAATCATTTTTATTGTGAAATTATTTAGCTAACATTTACAACAGTTACTGTCCATATCAACATTTCGAATTTTGCCATTTTAGACATAATTATACTGTTTTTCTCTATTATTTTGAAAAGGGACCTTATAATTTGCACTCTAAAAACTAATTAATATACAAGAAAAATATTACATACATTCGTATAAATATAGGTACGATTGCATACTACTTTTTGTGAAGACTTTTTATGTTTGCTGCATTAAAGGTGTAATGTAAAATGGTCAAACATGTCATGAGATATTTTATATCTTTAAACATTTTCATGGAATGTAATTAATGTATCATCATATTAAAGTTGCATGCCTTCAGATGAGAAAAATGATTTCAAGGAAATCAAAATATGAAAAGAAAATTCACGGTCAATTGACTGCCTTGAAGCATAATCACAGAATAAAATTTCAGGAAATTAAAAACCTTTTTAATACACTAAAGGTAGAATTTCATTGTAAGTCATAGTCGCAGATTTGAGATATGATTATTTATTCACATCAACATCATTATTGGTTATATATTGATAAAAAAAACCCGAAAGACACAGTTTGTAAATATTTATTACAATAAAATATGAAAAAAGGTATTTTCCATCCTATGCGACGCGCCAAGGTTAGCTATATTTATAATTCCCGCGCTAAGTCGCGGTCGTGCTTGGGATAATCACTTGATACTGTAAATGGCAGCCATTTTACGATACGAAAATGCCTGGCCCTCCTCGGACAGTTTATCCTGCCGAAAAAATATGAAAAAATACTTGCAATTCAAAGTTTGTTTGCTACATAAAGGTTATCGATTAACTCTTTGCAAACTTTTTCTCTGCCTGATTGTAATTTATACTGATGTGTTTTCATTGGCTTAAACCATCACGTTATCAATACACATAAAGGTGTAAACTAATTTCGTGTTCATTAAAATCATTCCGTTAATAGACATATAACAATCTTATTTACAAATGAATTGATAAAATAACAATCCCAGAAGCATTTAAGATAATAACAATCATTTGAAAAAAATAAATGCATATAGATTTTAAATTTGTGTATGACAACTCAACCCCTAAACAAAACATAATAGACTCAACCAAAACAAGCGTCTGCTTCTTAACCTAACTATGTAGTTGCATGACCATGATTAGAAATAGCAAACCAAATCTAAGAGGTAAACCTATTGTAAAAATAATACTATGACCACAGCAGATTTCGTACAGAAAAAACAACCTCTGAGGACCTTTTTAATATCACCATTTTTTGGGCCGCAATTTTCCCCTCAAAAAACATAAAATAAATAGATCTAATAATAATAATAAAAAAAATGAATAAGTAGAACTTTGCTATTTGTATGCTTAAAGCAGCACTGTATAAAGTATAGTACTGCATTTTTAATTTAGTATTGAAATTTGCTTATTTATGTATTGTATTTTCCAAAAATACATACATGTAAGACTACACATTTATATTGGTATTGTTCCTGACAGAAAAAAAATCCCCAATTTCTTCAAAATGAAGCATAATATCCCTACCTGAGGACCCTGGAGCCATACCCTTATAGTTAGGTAATTAGGGCTCTGAGCTGAGAATTTATCCGGTATCGGGTACGGTCAAAATGTACAGATATTATACACGGTTACCTGACAACTTTTATCATTTATTTAAAGTTTTAACTCTAGATAGCAAATGAAAACCTTTTGCAGTCTGCTTCATTTTCAAATAATAAAGGGGAATGATTTACAAATATTTTATTTACCCTTTGAATTGTGTCCGCACAATGATTTTTTTATTTACGAGTCCCCCCCCATGCACAGTTCTAAATCACAAATTATTCCTTACCGAAAATTATCGATATTTTAAACAAATCAAAATTCCATTTTCTCTTAATTAACTCCTTTACTGTTTGCGATGTATAGAATCATAAAATTACGACTGTCTACATTTAGAATTTGTAAACAATATAGTCCGCATAAACTTCGTAATAACATAGACTATGTACATGATGTATACAAAAAAGCACGTGTTAGGTTCATGTTAGGCTGAAAGATCTAGTTCAAGGACAAAGTACCTGTTAATTGAAATAAGCAGGGATAATGTCCTGTATTGTAACGCGTGCAATTTTTCCATCATTTTAAATTTTCCATCATTTTCCAAAACAAAATTTGCAAAAAAAAAAAAAAATTAATGGTTATATACTTAGCACGGATTTATATGTAGATTTTCTAATATATCCGTGTAATTAGCTTTACATGTATATCCACACACAGGTTCATTTTCGAGGACATTAAAGGCATAATAGCTCAACATAAGATTTTAATAGATCTATCTACATGTATTTAGTAAATATAAAAAAAAAACATCTGGTGCGGTTCGATATTATTTTTACAACAAATTTTAAAATCTTGAATTCTTCTCACCCTATATTTGTTGGGATAGATCTATGATCATGAATAGAAAATAGCTTCTATTTTTATACTATTTGTGTATTTATTTGTTTGTTTAAATGCTTGATTGTGAAATTATTCTTTTCTTTGAATGATTTTACAGCAAATTTTATAATAAAAATAAATAAATAAATAAATAAATGAATGATTGAATGAATGAAGGAAGGAACGAAGGAACGAACGAACGAACAAACGAACGATTAAATAAATAAATAAATAAAAGAAGTATGTGCCGTACGAAAGTAGTTAAATTCGTCGACTTCCGCGTAAATAAAATGTGTTTTTATTTTATTTTTTAAAATGGAATTTGAAATATAAAAACTTGCAAAACATGTTATTTGTTGTAACTATAAATGTTTTTTTCATGAATAGGCCTATATACTGGGTTATTTTTTTTGCCCCAGTTAAATACAGAATTGCAGGCTTAGAATTTCATAAACATTACCTGTTTGTTCCGAAAATAACTGCATGAAATACGTGTACGAAAATAATTTATCGGGTTGTACGTAAATAAGTTCATGTTTATGAAAATAACATTTTATGTTCATACATTTGTATGCGATAATCCAGTTATCCGATTATTGTATTAGCGCATTTGTTGCTATAAATAATCATGTGCACGTGCTATACGTTAATTCATCATTTTTTAGTCTTTCACATAGAAAGACCTTGTCCGTAACGTAATAACCTTACACATTTTCCATATTTTTTACTTACAAAGTGCATAAATTTAGTTTGATATATGTCTCATTAAATTTTAGCAGAGATGTAGATAATGTTATCTATGTCTCTGAAATTTAGTATCGGTCCTTATTTTCATACAGATATTATTCATATATACTTTTTTGTATATTTCTTATTTTTGTACAGACAGCTAATATTTTCGTATATAATATTTTCCTACAGATGTTGTTTTCGTACAGATCTTATTATCATACAGGTATTATTTACATATGTAGATCCGTTATTCGTAAATTTAGGTCCTATTTTCGTACAGATCGTGTTATTTCATTACATATTATTTTCATACATGTCTTATTCTTTTTCTGGTCCTTCGGTATCATTGATGCCAGCACTATAAAGTGTTGAGAATTGAGTTCTGCTCAAGCCGGTGCTAGGGGGCGTGAGGGATGTTGCACTTTTATCCTTCATGTACAAACTCAATCAAACCGAGTCTGCAATTCTTGTGTAATTTTGTTGTGATTAATGCTTCCGAGGGATCACTTTGTTTCCAGATTTTTTATACTTCACAACAGCAGGTGTCAAGTGCCGTGTTGCCCCGGGTACTTCACTTTAGTGTTGTTATATTTTTCTGGTCCTTCGGGATCATTGATGCCAGCACTATTAAGTGTTGAGAATTGAGTACCGCTCAATCATCTGACCTGGATGGTCAAGGTCATTTAAAGTTATAGCCGGTTACATGGATTTCAATGCTCATGAATAAAAGGAAGAACTACACTTGGATTAATTAATGAGCTTCAAAACGAGGTTTACACACAATTCTACAAGAAAGACTTACATCTTTCACGGCCCCGTCCGACAACTATCTGCGCATGCGCAGAACGTAAAGCCATACATGTACGTTTCTCACGGGTCTGACAAAATTCACGCCACACCAGTGCTAGGGCCGGGGCGTGAGGGATGTTGCACTTTTTAATTATCCTTCTTGTACAGACTCAATCAAACCGAGTGTGCAATTCTTATGTAAATTTGTTGTGATTAATGCTTCCGAGGGATCACTTTGCTTCCAGATTTTTATTCTTATACAGATCTTATTTTTGTTAAAGAGCTAGAGTACACAGCTGTAAAAAGGCTCATTTGGTCAAGATTCCTTTTACACTGTTTTAATTATATGAGCCGCTTCATGACAAAACCAACATAGTGCGTTTGCGACAAGCATGGATCCAGACCAGCCTGCGCATCCGCACAGTCTGATCAGGATCCATGCTGTTCGCTACCGGCGTCTCTACTGTAAGCGAACAGCATGGATCCTGATCAGACTGCGCGGATGCGCAGGCTGGTCTGGATCCATGCTGGTCGCAAACCCATAATGTTGGTTTTGTCAAGACGCGGCTCATATGGTTATTGTAGCTATACTTATGACTCGATCATTCTCTAGATATACATTGCTAATCTGACCGGTGGAATGATGTAAGGCGTACTGTTGGTAATATAGATGCATAAGAAGAAGAAGAACTTATATATTGTACTAAAGCCCTAAAAAGAGCCATTGACAAAGCATCAATATATACATATACAAAAAGCAGAAAACATAGCAATACGTGACAAGAAGTCGAGATGGCATGTGTATTCACTGAAAATAATTCTTTGGTAAATGGGAAAGTAGCTCATACACTTAGAGGTTGCTCACGTAAAGTGTCTTTTAAAATTACTAAAACAAAAAAGTTTCAGTAATCAAGATATAAACGAAGCGTGGTTTCACATGACATCTCGCTTGGCAGAGGCAGACTAATGTAAATATTACAATAAGACAAACCATATTAATTTCTATATACTATAATAGGTAACGAGGTTGGATGCTCCCAGATAATATGTTGATATCATTTAAGGATTTTGCTCTTTCTTAAAAAGGGGCACTATCCACAAATGATACATAGTGCTTAAATTGATACATTCGCCAACACATTTATGCCCTATCGAAATACGAAAACGAAAATATAGAACACATGATGGTAATCTGTAAATAACAACAGCATAATAAACAGAAAAATTAGGAGCCTCCATCAAGGTATCTATGACAAGGTTATCATCAAAGTACTCAATATTACGCATATAACATAAAGCAATTTGTTTGACCAAAAATTATAAAATGATATAGATATATCTATTTATATTTTATCGAGTCATCGTTTTCATTTTAGATGAATCAAAAGCTGGCTATAACATTTAAGGTATAATGTAAAACAATTTATTTTTACAAAGTATTATTGTCTTAGTAAGCATTAAACATAGCATTATGCTATAACTACATGTAAAATTGACAATCTACATTTAATCGACCTGTTGCTGACGTTTAACTTAACATTGCTATACATTGACTTTATAACATATAGTATATTTCCACTTACACCACATTGCAAAAGTTTGTACCACAATATATCCCTAACGACAAAATCGAAAGTTTTTTTGAAAATCTATAAATGCACAGTACAAATATTCGTTATCATTTAAACAATGGTTGACCTACCCATTAACAACAATTTTGTAACCATACCTTTCCTAAAATCTGCCTTAGCCTCAATATATGTAACGTTAATAATAACTTAATCCGAATTATGACATTTCTTTATAATATTTATATACATGAAAGTTTATCTGCACAACTCACCTACACTATCGGTCAATATCTGTATTTATTACAAATTAATTAACATGATGACCTTCCAATCCAAAGTAATAGAGGCTTTTAACTCCTTTATCTATATCATAAAGAGCCAGGGTAGTATCTCGAAGCTTTCGTTAGCATAACGACTATCGTATACCCCTCGTTAAAGCCCCGGTCACATATTCACGGATTATGCCACGGAAGAGCTACGGTCTAATTGTTCACGGATTACTACGGAAATGTGAAATTCCATAGTCCGCTACGGTTCCAGTACGGAAACACAACGGTATGAGTACGGAGTTCGACGGATTTACCACCGAAAGCCCCGGGATAGACACGGATTGTTACGGACTGACACGGTTTGATACGGAGCGACACGAATCAGGACGGACGCACTACGGATACACTACGGTCTGCTACGGTGTAAGCACGGGTTAGTACGAGTAAGTACGGTCTGATACGGAGAAGAACGAATTGATACGGAGAAGAACGAATAGCCACAGATCTATACGGACCTATTATATCCGTCCACAACCTCTTGCATGCTCAATTTTATAAAATGCCTCACAAGAAAAGAACACAAAGAAAACGAATTGCAGAGTTCAATGATTTTGGCGGAGAGAATTCGGCCTCATCGCGTCCGATCCCCGAGACATATCAGGTCCGATTAAAGTGAATTTCTTGAACGACACCGGATCCTTAACAAGTTAGACCATGAGAGCCTCATACTAAACATGAAGGGGTCTTCGTAAAAGCCCATCTCTAGTTCACCTTTTCTTACCTGATTATATATGGACTAGTAATCATTAATGAAAAATGTTGATCAATACTGCTTCTCTTTTGATTTGAAAATTTGCTGTTCATTTTACAATTACATTAATTATCGTGGATGTTTATGTTTTAAGAATATGTGAAAAGCTTGTTAATTAATCTTATTATCACTCAAGGGCCAGCGTCCGAGGCTTATGAGACACTTCGTTTTATGTACATATTTACTCAAATTTCACGATCCAATGTTTTGTAAAATATGTAACATTAAATGTTATTCTATTACTTTTGAATTGTAGTACAATATTAATATATTTTTACCTCTATTCATGTCATCAAGCAGCTGGACCACTGCTTCCGCGTTCTGAGCCATATCAATATACAATTGCAGCCAGTTAATGACAATTATCATTTATTGAATGTTCACGCAAATATGTCTGTTTTTAACAAGAAGGTAGTATTTATACCCTTTAAAAATACATGATACTTAATTTATCCGTACTAAACAGTGTTGGACCGTACCATTCCGTACCGTTTCGTGTTGCAACGCAATAAACCGTATAAGACCGTGCTTATCCTTGCCTCTCCGTAGTACATCGTATTACGATCGTGGCTTTCCGTGGCAATGCCGTATTAATCCGTATTAAAACCGTAGCTTATACGTAGGGTTACCGTACAAATACGTAGTTATCCGTACCAAACCGTGGAAATCCTTGACAAGTTGGGGCCTACGAATCAGTACGGACTAACTACGGTTTTCTTACGGACCAGTACGTATCAGTACGGTTTAATACGAGTAGGGATACGCTACGGTTGATTTTTCCGTAGCAAATTTTTGTGCATGTTCAAAAATTGTCAAGGATCGCTACGGATATAGCAGGACTACTACGATTGATTACGGTTACAATACGGAGAGCCACTGACCAGTACGGGTAGCTACGGACGATGCCGGAATTAATCCGTGGCTCTTCCGTGGGCGTTTTCCGTGAATATGTGACCGGGGTATAAGGTTTTCACCGCTATCTCGACGCTCTCGTAATTAACGAATAATCGTTAACATGCCCAATTATTAACGGAGGCCTAGAGGGTGTCGTAAGGCTCTCGTTACTATCATTTTGACACAAAAGTAAGAAAGGTGCGATTTTAAAGTACATAAAAAATGAGAATTATATCATTTTATTGATAAGAAATGATGAACCGACATAAATTTAGTAGATCTATTTTATTTCTTTTTCTCATGAATTTTCACAGGCCCGTAATAGATTTTATTGTGTAAATTCACTCAAAGAACTCTTTAATTCAATTCCATAAAAAATATCATAGATTATTTGAAAGAGATAAACTTGTATTCTTGGATCTAATTGGCTCATTTCTATTGTCATTTACAAAGTTTTACATAACATTTTAAGCCTATTATAGCATTCGACACGATATGGCCAGTTATGTGTTGACGACCCGTAAAAATCCAAACAAACAAAACTTTTCTCACATATCAAACATATGTAAAGGTTCTTTACATTTTAATTTTAATGCGGATGAAAAAAACATCATAACTTAAACAGCGAAAGGAATAATCTCCGTAATGTGTAATTTTGCACATGAAAACATAAATAAATATATGCATACATCATGCTGAAAATTCAACAAAATTGAAACTAGTTACAAAATTATATTTCGAAAAGTAAATTGTGACGTATTAATAACATCATGAAGATAAGTGCATTACGTCAGCTGCAAAAATCGGTACCACAAAAAGGGATGTAATATATAGAAATGTTGTTTGTTTATCATTTTATATAAACATATATTTCACTCGCGAACACCAGTTGTTATAATTTTACTCGTTATATTTTAATTTATAATACAGCGAACATCCTTTGTTTAAAACAAAATGAAAATTTATCCATATCAATTAACACAGCCATGTATATATTTAGTAATACAGATTTTTGACAGGTTATATGGCCGTATATAAACGATAACCCGAGCCGCCAAGTGAGAGTTATATAGCAAACAAAATTATATCGGCCATATATCCTGTTAAAATCTTTATAACGAATTTACAATACTGCAGAAAAATGAGAGATTTCTTGATAAATTGACAGCAGCTGTGTATATAAACTATATAAACGCCAATTAAAATTGACGTACCAAGCTTGCAGTAACAAACGTGCAGTATTATAAAAGATTTTATAATACTGCACGTTTGTCACGTCACTTTTCATTGGAGAATCGTGACATTTTTATAGTTTTATATACACTGTTTCTGGCAATTTTCTAAGAAATCTCACTTTTTTTTCTCAAAAAAAAGGGAAGTTCGCGGTTTTATAAATTCGTTATAAATATTCCTGACATGTTAAATGGTTGTAGGCAATATAACCATCGCCTAGCGGCTCGGGTTATATTTCCAAACAGTCGTTTATGTAGGGCAATATTACCTGCCAAAAAACTATAACTAATAAATTAAATATAAACGTCATGATGATCCAATGAAAATCGACTTTACATATTTAATATATATTTATGCTTATGAAGTAATTGTTTTGCTCATGGCGTCATTGTTAGGCGCATGACGTCTTTGCAGCTGTGTAGCAAGTGGGATTTTAGAAAGAGTTGCTGTACATATGTTTGTCTAAAGGGTAAAATTTCATTATGTTTCGTGAAAATATAGTTCATATTTCACTCAAACGGAAAGCAACAATGAAAGCAACATTTTCAAATTTGAATATTGACAGTACTCATCAGGCACTCGACGTTGTTTCAGCGTTGAAACAACGTTGAAAAATGGTCGTGACGTTGTTCAACCAATATTCAACTATGGACGACCATACGGATATATTGCCAATGTATATACGACGTTGATTCAACGTTGTTTATGGTCGAAGTTTTACATTTAGTTTAATCATTATATAAACCTTTATACCACTAATTTTGTGTTATTAGAAGAAGCTCCGCCATTATATTGGCTTTAACTATGTAAAGAGTTTAAAATATCTGACTTCACTGGCAGCCTCTGCTGCTAAATCTTCAGTCTCTGCGGTTCTATATACAGTCGTTTTCTTTTGCAGTTTCTATGTTAAGTTCCCGCCCCGCCCCTCAATTAGAAATCACGCCTGTTTCATTGGAACTTTCAACAAAGGCAGTTCCAATGACTGTTCTCTTTTTTTTTTACAGGAACCGTTTTCGTAGGTTTACCACTATCACAATTGCTATTATCAAGGCAATCGGGATTTTCATCGCAAAACAAGTCTATATTGCTAGACGACACTTGTCCGGACTACTCCTCATAAACTACTGGTGCAATAACTTTACAGAAATGATCAGTACCAAGTCTAGTTGTGCATATTGTCAGCATTTTCCGGTTCAATGATTTTTGTCAGAGTTATGGCCCTTTAATAATTTTTAATTTTAAAGTTTGTCCGCACTACTTCTCTTATACCACTAATGCAATTTCAATGAAACTTTACAGGATTGATCTGTAGCTCAAGTCATTGCGCATATTGCACGGGTTTTCCGGTTGAATGATTTTTGGCCGAGTTATGGCCCTTTGATAAAAAGGTGTTTTTTTCTGTGTGTTGCCAGATACACAAAAGCTTGTCCGGAGTACTCCTCATAAACTACTGGTGCAATTTCATCCAAACTTTACAGGAATGATCAGTACCAAGTCTAGTTGTGCATATTGTCAGCATTTTCCGGTTCAATGATTTTTGTCAGAGTTATGGCCCTTTAATAATTTTTATTTTTAAAGTTTGTCCGGACTACTTCTCTTATACCACTAATGCAATTTCAATGAAACTTTACAGGATTGATCTGTAGCTCAAGTCCTTGCGCATATTGCACGGGTTTTCTGGTTGAATGATTTTTGGCCGAGTTATGGCCCTTTGATAAAAAGGTGTTTTTTCTGTGTGTTGCCAGATACACAAAAGCTTGTCCGGACTACTCCTCATAAACTACTGGTGCAATTTCATCCAAACTTTACAGGAATGATCAGTACCAAGTCTAGTTGTGCATATTGTCAGCATTTTCCGGTTCAATGATTTTTGTCAGAGTTATGGCCCTTTAATAATTTTTATTTTAAAAGTTTGTCCGGACTACTTCTCTTATACCACTAATGCAATTTCAATGAAACTTTACAGGATTGATCTGTAGCTCAAGTCCTTGCGCATATTGCACGGGTTTTCCGGTTGAATGATTTTTGGCCGAGTTATGGCCCTTTGATAAAAAGGTGTTTTTTTTCTGTGTGTTGCCAGATACGCAAAAGCTTGTCCGGACTACTCCTCATAAACTATTTATGCAATTTTATCCAAACTTTACAGGAATGATCAGTACCAAGTCTAGTTGTGCACTGTACGTCTGTCTGTCCGTCTGTCACAAAATTTGTCTCAACATGAAATTGGCCATCATGAGGCGACACATGTGATCACTGATTGCTCTTGTATGGTAAAGGAAGACCTTATGTGTCCGTTCATGCATTATCATTGGTGCAAGCAGGCACCTGAGTTGAGCCACCGACCGACCATAAGGTATCTAGATAGCTACATCAAAGTCCATGTCGGGATTCGAACCGTGAGGGGAAAGCGATTTGATGCCGGCGATCACTCGGCCACTAATGAAAAATCATAATTGTGAACAATGGCAGATGATCACCGAAAATATTTTTCATAGAATAGGTCTTATTATAATTAATGTCCAAAGCAATACTTAAAAAGAAAAAGTTTTCTACAAAGCATTCTTGAAAACTGAAAATAGAAATGGATTCATCTGCGGCACATGTCTACTATATTATTCATGTTACTGAACTTATCCAGTTGGTTTTGATTTTGTGGTTGTTTTAAAAAGAAAATCGAAAACAAGCAACAATCAGCAAGACGGAAGTTAAACACAATAGTTCACATTGAGATTATGTCTATTTTTGTAATGCACGCGCATAAAGAAATGTGTGATATGCCTTTGAAATGCTTTTATTTTTAATTCTTAAAAGCTTTATATTTTTGTAGTCCGATTATAGTTTTACTAATTAGCCAAATACTAGAACCATCTCTTGCTACTTTAGTCTTTTAGCAATAAGTAAAGATATATAAAATAGAATTTTGTATAGAAGTCAAAATACTATTTTGTTTGTTTTTATTACAAATAATTTTTATATTCAGCACTTGCTTCTTCAGATGATAAGCATGTAACATGCTCTAAAACCATTATTCAAACATATAAAAGCTCATGTCTGCACTTTCTTAAAGGCACATAATGTTTCTGAGGCATAATGTGCCCAAATGTGTAGCTGATTACGAGGTATGGTCAGAAAGTTCGTGGACCGTTACTGTCTTTTTACTCGGCTTGGTTGATATAAATCGGAAGGGCAATTTATTCTGAAAGTAAGTTTTACTTTTAGCAAATACGAACCATGTGCTCTTTCATATAGATATAGGTTTTTCATTTGTAGAAATATTTCCATTTGTCCAATGCTTATAATAAATGGAAATTATTTGACGCTTCACTGGAAGGGCGAAACTATAATGTTTTTAAAACTTGTTGTTCTACTCTTTTTATAATCATGTACAGCATCCATCATAAAACTGTAAACTGTTTGTTATTAAACAACAACAACAACAACAAACAAACAAACAAACAAATAGAAAAAAAAATAAACATGGTCAAACTTAACTGAATTGCAAAAATGATTTTGAGTTTCCGGTATTTATTTTATTATGTTATTTTTTTAAATATCCCCTCTGAGCCTCTATTAATAGCCAATCTCGGCTACATGTAGCTTTTATTGTTGAAAACAAAGTTTGATATCTGTAAATAAACAATAATATTAAGCACGTGACTTCCTGGTTTGAGTTATTTTTGATATGCATTAATCACGACAAGATATTTGAGCCGCGTCACGACAAAACCAACATTATGGGTTTGCGACCAGCACGGATCCAGACCAGCCTGCGCATCCACGCAGTCTGATCAGGATCCATGCTGTTCGCTTACAGAATCTATTACAAGTAGAGAAACTGATAGCGAACAGCATGGATCCTGATCAGATTGCGTGGATGCGCAGGTGGGTCTGGATCCATGCTTGTCGCAAACCCATTATGTTGGTTTTGTCGTGACGCGGCTCATTTCGTTTTCGATTCAATAACTGTCTACTTTCACATTTAGATAGCAGTTAATTATAAAGTTATAATAGTTATTACGTACTTTACAGGGATCGAGTAGTGTGTTCTTGTCATTTTATGTAATACATGTAGAAACATATAATATTTGTAAAGGATTTATTAGATTTTAATTCAAAGGTAATTAGAAGACTCATGTAAGGTTTTATTAATCATGTAGAAAAAAGTCATCTTGGTCGAACGCTTATTAATCATGTAGAAAAAAGTCATCTTGGTCGCGTTCGCATTAAACATATACGGATATATGAAATGATGTTTTACACTTCTTTGCACATCTAATTTGAAAAGTTTAATTTTAGAACATTTTCATACTTGTGTACTCGTAAAGTTTATGAAAAAGATACAAAATAAATCTTTCGTTTTCTTTTGCATATTGTATAAAAATTATAATTTGTTTTTGTTTTATTTTTCAGGAAAATGGCAGTCTCCGGTCGAGCAACATCCGTGTATATCTTTGCCATCACATCTATGGCTACTGTAGTTATAATTCTGGTTCATTTATTCTTATCCGTGCACAAGGTCTCTTTTGATCTCTTGTACATTTGGGAAGCAGTGATTTTATTCTCAGCAATTCTAGGACTTGTATATCTTACATGCACAAGAGGAAGGCTGTTTCATCTTGATGCTGTACAGCAGAATGAACGTACGGTATGCGACAAGGTAGAAATATCCCGCTGTATAATTATTATCGTGTGCGCAGCCGGAAGTGGAATTTTGCCGTTTTATCAGGTATATCGTGATGTTCAGTGCATGGTGTCTACTCCGACAACGCTTTATGTATCAAAATTCTTTTCATTGGTGTTGTTAGGTGTCTTCTTTTTTCTTGAATTCATCTTTCTTATACCGTTAAAGAACTACAGATCCAAAAGTTGTTTTGCCCGAATTCTTGTATCAATTGTTATGTCAGCTAATGCATGTATGCTGGTAAATTTCATACTAAATATAATACGGACTTCAAATACGTATGTCGAACCAGAGGACGATACAAACATGGACCTGATTAGGAACTGGGTATTTTCACGCTGCGAAAACAAAACGGAGTTGCTTGACAACGTCACTTCCGTTGCTGAGCATATGTTCAAATACACAAATCCGTTCTTACTAGAGCTTAGTTTTCTGGCGTTCGGTATTCTTGTTCCTCTGTGGAATATTCCAGACCAGGTTAATGTCGACAGAATTATTAACCGAACTGAGAGCAATGATTTTGCACCAGAGGGAGAAAATACAGATGATAACGATGCCGACGTCACCGAAGAAGACGTAAACTTAATCGGACAAAATGAACAATGTAGGTTGAAAATTGTAAGAACACTGAAAAAGATCTTAATGTTTGTATCTCGCTATGCGTTGGTATTCAGTTTAATTATTGTTCTAACAGTGTTTGGATTTCATATCAATTCTGAAGTTGCCAAAATGAAAAGTGAACATTCTGATGTTGTTATTGAAAGTCATGGATCAAATCAAACCTTAACTTCTTTGGAGAAGGTCAACTATTATCTTCAGACTTTTTATAACTACATTGTGAGTATTGTACCTTTTATAGGTTATTTTACTGCAAGAGACATACACATTCCTCGAGTGAAGCAAAGTCCAGATACAATTCTTCTAATTGTTAGCGGTGGTGGACATTTGCTTTTGGTACTGTTAGAGACGGCAGATAGCATTGCAGGGTTTGTATCGCAAACTGACCAGAGCCATCTTACTGAAGAAATTTTCTTCTTTGTGAAAATTTTATTCCATTACGTGGGTATTTATTATCAAATAACTTTAATAATTAAAGCTCGTTATCTGCATACTGCACGTGCAAGCCCTCGTTTACAAGTGATCAAAGGAATGATGATTTTCCTATGTTTGTGTAATACAGAACGCTGGCTAGTGGACAGTTTTTTGCCTCCAACGAATTTAAGATTTATAAACGACATACAAAAGGAAGACACATTTGGTGTAAAAAACTGGTGGTTTATAACGGAAATTTTGTTCCCGATCGTGACCTTCAACAGACTTATTTCCGCTTTGTTATGTTTTGAAGTGGTAGAAAATATGAGAAGAAATGGCATCTAAGATCTGTAATCGTCGTAAACGTATTCATATAAGATTTGGAGATAATTGTATTTTTGAAATTAATTCCTGAATTTAGGAAAAATGGTATCAGTTTAATTTCTAAGAACGCCAGTGACCTAAAATAACTACCATAAGGCACATCAAGCCCCCAACAATCTTGTTTTTATAAAAGCTTATTTTAAAACTAATTTTCTCGAAGGAAAAATTGGGTTATTACATTGGGGGTATGACGGCGAACGAGCAGGCAATTTCTTCTGTGCACAATTTCTACATTTGTCAGGGGTTTTGACCAAGGTTTTTTTTACAGAAGCTTTTCATCAAGTGCCCTGGCGCATATTGTAGGCGTTTTGCGGTTCAGACATTATTGGCTAAATTACGACCCTTTCTTAAAAGAAAAAAATCCATCAGAGAACTTCACTTCTATGCGCAACTTCTCCGTTATTTTTCAAGAGATTTTCACTAAACTTTTACAGAAGCATCATCGTCAAGAGCCTTCGCGTATATTGTTGTTGTTTTTGGCAGAATTATGACATTTGTTGTTTTACATATTATATAATATATAGAGAATTACACTTCTGTGTACACCTTTTTCTTGATTTAAGAACTACTAGCTAGAAATGTTATTCATATCTTTTTTAAATATCATATAATATTTCATATAATATCACTGTAAATTGCACTGAAATTCCAAAGAAAACTGACCAATATTTTGACAGAATATTTTGCTTTTGTCAGCATAGAATTTGGAGTTACGGTCAAAGATGTGTTAAAGGGAGACACAGGCAAAATTTTCATTTCTTAGTTTTGAAATTTTCATTCATTATTCTGTAAATGTCCTCAAAATGAATACACTAAACAGTCAAAGGAACAAAACTTTTCTCCATATAAAGAATAAAATGGTGTTTTCCTAACTTGACCCGCGTGGGTCAGGTTAGAGCGCTAAAATTTCACAATAGTTGTCACTCTGTACTCTGGAAACGTTAAAAAACATGTCAAATCAATTACTTAGACTTGTTTCAATCATACAATATCCACAATATTTGTTATTGTAACTTCCAGGGTTTGTTCAAATCGCATGACTTGTTTTTAAACTATTCGGTGATTCTGTTCGCGTCAAAATTTCGTTCAACATATATAGATATATTTAAACTTCAAACCCAAAATATATAGAATTTATACAGAAATTCATGTTGGGACTTTAAGAAATGTCATTTTAGGGTGATTTGAGTACAGAAAATCATTTTTATATTTTTGCCATTATTTTGCCTGAGTATCCCTTTAAAGGAGTAAATCACAGTCACTGATAGCTCCGGTCTAATTCATGTTATGTAAATAAATGATACATGTATATAGTAAATAATAAACAAAAGAATATACAAGGCAAACAAAATGACCAAGCACATAATATGCTACTTTTATCTCATGAAGTGTACATATATTGGAAATAAAATAGATTTGTTTTCAAATTTGTTGTTTGTAATGATATGCATCCAATGAGTTACAATAAGCATTTTAAATCTGTAGAAACATATAAAAAATACAAATTGATATTCATCTCTATATTATTAAAAAGGTCACCAGCCCCCCAAATATATTCGAGATGCAATATGCACAAGGATACTTTTGCATTTGATTCGATATCACAAAATAGGATTTCTTCTTTGCAAAACAGCAATATTTTACATGATGGTTATGTACCATTCAATTCTAGCAAAATACAATCAATTATAGTTTTATACAACAATGAAAATAAAATAAGGATCATTTGATCCTGATCAAGATCTTAGATTAGCGAAGAGGGGGCCTGCTTTCGTGCCATTGTGTCCTTTAATTGTAAGTGCACTGTTGTAGATTAAAAATGTAGAAATTAAGTAGCAATATAGTTGGCTTGTTTTGGTTTACGACCATTACTTAAGATATTATTATTTGATATTTTGTTTGGAAGTTAAAATACCAGTTTGTTTACATTTTGCTAATTTTATGGGAAATTATTTCACATTCAGTGCAATTTTCTTCTCATGTCAAGCTTCTAACATGCTCTAAATCGAAAAGTTAAACACCATAACACATACTATTGCCTTTTCTTGAGAGGAAAAATTGTAGTTATTTCTTATGCTTAATGTGCCTATATCAAAATTGAACAAATGAATTTTACATTGGCATTTTAATCTGGTAGAAAATTATAAATACATGTATACTATATATCTTCATGGCTTCAAGGCAACCAGTCCTCAACAAAACCTAGACAAATTTCAGTGTAAAAGTATTAAGTATATTTATAGTACACAAATATTGCTTTTACGTGAATACTACAAACATAAAAATTCACCTTTTTGTGTATCAAGCATAATGACATTTCATTTGGAGTCTAACCCGAAACGAAATGCAAAGACATAGCAAAAAAGAAGTGACTTCGCATGTACAAATAGACAAATAATAGACTAAGAGTTAATTATAGACTATGTGTAAATATGTTTTTAAATTGTACACATTTTCGAACAATGTATAAACAAAATATAAAATATGTGTTCATTTTAAGGATAGGAAAACTTTGACTTGTTTAGGATTTTTTTTTTAATGTTCTTCACCTATATTTACAGCAGAGAATGTGAATACGATCTTTTAGCTTGAATTACAAGTGCTCAGATTCTATTAAACCAGGAAAGTCTGATATACAAGTAATGAATTTAGCAATGTTTAGCATAAGCTATTCTTTGTACATGCATATTAAATATTGAATGTGTGTGATAATTTGGCTATGTAAATATAATTGTAATAATTGTTATAATGAATGCAAGGTTATATGTTAGACATCGTATAAAACGGATGTTATATTTTTCTTTGTTGCTTAATTTTTTTCCTTCCAAATTTATTGTCAAAAAGTTTAACGAAAATTGTGTTGGACTTTGACAAAATGTTGATCAGAAACCGAACATGCAAACTCATGAATTAATTTCAATTTCAATTTATTTACAAAATGCAAATGATTAAGAACAACCATGGTCTCGTGAAACAAAGCTGAAAAATCATCAAGGGATTGACAAATTTGTAGTTATTTTATGATACTTTTTATCCTACCAATGCGAATGTTTCTGATAAACAATGGGAATATTCAAAGGCTATAACGCCGTCATTGTTAGACGGGAGTAAGTGTGTATTCTATGACCTTTTTACACACATTTACAAAGTATAAAGTGCATGTAAAATTGGACTGGTAGACATTTATTTCCGCCGAGAAAAAAAGTTACAGGAACTGTTTGTTATGTCATTGAATGATTTTAAGGTGGTTAAAATTGTATTGAAGATTTTTTTTAATATTTTACCTAGATATTGTCTTTTCTGGTCTTTCCTGATAATATTTAGACCTCCATTATTTTGTATTTTAATTAGAAATTGAACTGAAATTACTTATTCCATATCGTCCCTGAAATTTAATCTTTCAATCACCAAAACAGATTTATAACCTGTAGACTATTATTTTACCTTTTTACGCCAACCCTGTAATGACAATGTTCCGCGTGATTCATTTTAATATTTAACGATATTTATTTTGAAGATAGCACGGGGGTGGAACCTCATATGTATCTCAATAATGAGCATCTGTAAAAAGTATATGTGAATTTCCGCTGCACCAGATATGAAGCATAACACCAGATGTGAATGTAAAAACAGGTCAATCGCAGTGTATGTTCTCATCTTTTTAAACATTTATTTAAAATTCAATCCTTTTTTTTTAAGAAAATCGAAATGTGATTCTACCCTCCTGACTCTCCATTGTATTACCAAGTTTTGTTTTGGATTTCTATGCAGTCTTCATCGAGATATTCTTTCCGTCGTGGGTTCTGGTGTGTCCAAAACATGCAATGTGAATAAAGAAAATGTCACTTAACGAACTCAAAAAACAGAGATTTTACGAAATCTCACTACAAACCGATGCTTAACATTCACACAAATCCTGATTTAAACATTTATTGAGATTTGGCTACAAGCGAAGGAATCCTGCTCAAAATTGCATTTGAGCTCCATATGTGCTGAAGAGATCCATAAGTGATGTAGAAAACCATCTACAAAACTACGGGCCATGCACTTCCATATAATCATTAGATAGCCAATGTATAGAAATAATTTAGGTTTCGTAGCTTTAGCTAAAAGTTCAGTTGTAACATTTGTGTGTTTGATCACCACAATGACAGGGCTCACTAGCTTATGCTAGCATAAGGAAGTACTAAAAGGCCCGAGTACATGAAAATGCTGACGCAGAGCGGATAGTACTTGTATGATACATAATTCACTAATAAAGGATATGTAACTTGTACCAACGAAAATGAAAGTATTGAACTTTGTAAAGCTTTCGAGTCATATAATATGTTTCTATAATAATGTTTACATTCATAAAATATCTATCACTTTAATATTCCACAAAGTACAGTTATAGCGGCAGACTGTTATGTGGAAATATCATGACCTGGTGCGATATCGAAGGCTTTTCTTTATGGGCCGAGAACATTGTCTGTAAGGAAAACCCGAGATACCGCCCCAGGTCATGATATTTCTACGTAATAGTCGAGTTCGATATATTATAACTGTTTTATCGCATGATAAACAGAAATAAATATTAAAATAAACATAAAATTTCAATTTATAATTGGCTTCTCTTCATAAATTTAATTCTCAACTCGGAACCTCGGTTACTTTTCATGTAACGTGTCAATGACCGATATTGTAAACCCCACACACACCATATGAGCCAATCAGAAGGATGTTGGTTGTTCCTGATTGGTTGGATGACTAAAGACACAGAAAAAACATTGCTGTAAATGATTGGGACGCGCTAGTATTACGCTAACAGCCGTTTCATCAGCATTTTTGATGTCATGCTAAAAGATGGATTTTTTCAATTAATATCAGTTACAGAGCAAGCATAAAATGAGTCAAATAGACATTGACCCATAATTGCGACTATGGTCATGAAGTGAACCATGTAAATTTTATGCAAGGACGCTCCTTGATGTGGAAAATAAATATACAAAGTTTCTTTGATCTTTTTCAAAAAGTTTATCACTAACCTTTTTACAGCGTCATAACAAATTCAAACACGCTTCACATTACTCCCCTATTAAGCAGACATTGCAGTCATGCAGACATTGCAGTGAACAATTAGTTAATAAATCAAAATAAGCAAGGCCTTCCCACCATATCTATGTATGTTTAAAACCTTTCGTATGCAGAATGTCTTTTATCTCTTTCTATATGGATACTATGTTATACAAGCTCGTCTGGTAAAAATATGTCTATTTCGGATAATAATGTTAATAATGTTAATGTGCTAGGGGGCGTGAGGGATGTTGCACGTATTCATTATCCCTCATGTACAGACTCAAACCGAGTCTGCGATTCTCTTGTAATTTTGTTGTGATTAATGCTTCCGAGGGATTACTTTGTTTCCAGATTTTTATTACAGAATGATACATAATAGAATAAATTATAGATTGCTTTATGAAAGTGATGCATTCATTTTACAAAAAAAATATCAGTAACTTTGTATATAATTATTAAGATAATAAGTTATATAGCAGGTACAAAAGCAGAGACATAGATATTATCTAGATGTTATCTACATCGAAAGTTAAGGTATGAGCCCCCTAATGGGCACTATAAGGAACTATAAAAGTGACAATATAGCTCAGTTATATACCTTAAAAGACACAAGAATGCAAAATTTAAGTTTACCGTATGGTTTACGAGTTATGGAGATTTTTCTTAAATAAAAATTGGCTATTAGAAGGGCTCTTTTTCAGAAATGAGTAACTCGAAATATTCTATTTTATAATCATTATGAAAAAATGTTTTCCTATAAAACATTTTTAAGAAACAAATAATAGCATTCAGCTAACAAATGACCCAGCAAAATTATTGTTTCTACTCAAAATGTTTGTAATATGTATATAAATGTTACCCTACCCTACCCATTTTAAGTAGTTGTTTGATCATTTTTCAAATTGGAGGGCCTTATTCAAAATATCCTTAAAATTTACTCCAATCAGGGGCTGTTTTCAAAGTTTGCATAAATTTTCTTAAAAGTATATTGGTTGCGCTTGTCAAATATAAAATACTTTTACCGTCCAGTTTTTATTTTATTAGACTTTGAAAATAACAGTTACCATATTTGATAATAAATTTGGCATAATTTAGCCAATAAATATCAATAATAATTTTATAATTAAAACGAAACACTTTTTTCTTCTCAAGAGTGATCTGAGAGACACAAAGTTGCCTATTCTTGGGCTTGAACCCGCGTCCCTCAGTTACAATGCAGTTGACAGTAGTTCTAGCCTATTTGAATACTCTTCAAAGTGGAGGCAATGCATTAGGTGGATCATACCTTAAAATAGAGAGAAATAAAGAATCCCTAAAGAACGTACAAAACGACAAAATTGAAAATGTTGCAGATTCGGTTTGATTGAGCCTGTTCATGGACGGTAATGGAATGTGCAAGTAACCGTCCACGCCCCCTACCACTGGCTTAAGCAATATTCAACGTTTAACGTGACCTGGTAAAATTTGGAATTTTGAAGCATCCGCAGATGTGTTCATATTGCGGTTATCATGGAACCTACAATGTGACACGTAAGTGCCATACCATAAAAAGCGGCAAATGAAATGAAAATGGTCCCCAAGTAAAAAAATGCGTTTGCCCTAAACGAGAAAACAATGGGCGGAATTAAATAAAATGGAATTTGAATAGGGATCAGAGGTTATGAAGCCTGGCAAAATGCATTAAACAAGGAAAAAGTTTAAATTTATTACAATTATGTCAATTAATAATCACATAATATATTATAAGGTCTGATATAACATTTTTTGTTCGTTCTTAACATAGTGTCAATAAAATGCTGCAGTAGAAAAAAATACTTGCAAATAAAATGAGAGGATATGCAATGAATATTTTATGTGAAATTATCCTACCTAAATATTTCTATGAAAGCTCAATGAATTAAGATTAAATATTTAGATACATCTGCTTCAATAACATCATACCTGATCACGGTTTTGATTTAAAACCGAGGTCTCACCGTCTGGTGTATGCGAAACTTATTTTGAAGTGGATAATATTGCGTTTTATCACGAAACGTATCTAATGTACAAATATACATATAATCATATATCATACTACAAAGTTATGCAAGGGCAATTTTCTCATTAAATTTTAACAATTTATGCACAAATGCATTATATATTAGTGATTTCGCACATAAAACCCTAAAATCATTTGTAAATGTTACTGTGTTATTGATATAATTTTACTATTTATATGTTCCGCTACTTCAATTTTAACTATCTTTGAATTTGTAAACTAAAATGATATTTTGTCAGAAACATCTTCCTTGAAGTCAACGAGAAATATAACAAGATCTTTGCCAAACGTTTTATTCATAATTAATGCATGAATGCAGTTATTTGTTACTTTTTAAATACCATAATACATTGAACTATCCAAGAAAAGCATTAAAATTTTATATATACCAATTTATATAAGGTAAATTCATTAGTCACTTAAATAACATAATAGTTTCCTGTAAACGTCGGTACCATGTTTTGTCTAAGGTTCTGAATGACCGGGTTACGTGAAACAGTGGGCGGAGCAATCTCTTCTCTGGCGTAATGTCAATTATGTTGCTATTTTTGTTTATATTATGCACATATGGATCTCTTCAGCACATATGGAGCTCAAATGCAATTTTGAGCAGCGATTCCCTTCGTTTGTAGCCAAATCTCAATAAATGTTTAAATCAGGATTTGTCTAAATGTTAAGAATCGGTCTGTAGTGAGATTTCGTAAAATCTCTGTTTTTTTAGTCCGTTTAGTGACATTTTCTTCATTCACATTGCATGTTTAGGACACACCAGAACCCACTATCTCGATGAAGACTGCATAGAAATTCAAAACAAAAATTGGTAATATAGAGGAACGTCAGGAGGGTAGAATCACATTTCGATTTAATTAGGATGAAATTTTAAATAAATGTTTAAAAAGATGAAAACTTACCCTGCGATTGACCTTTTTTTTACACTCACATCTGGTGTTATGCTTCACATCTGGTGCAGCAGAAATTCACATATAATTTTTACCGATGCTCATTTTTGAGATACATATGGGGTTCCACCCCCGTGGATAGGACGACTGTTCAAGAAAAATATCAATGGAAAAGCACATGTTGAACATGTAAGAATACAAGTAAATGAATATAGCTAGTTTATTATGGGCCATTTAAGGCAAAACAGTTGTGTTGCATTATCAGCAGTTATTACATTTAATTTAGCGAAATATTAGTAATTACCGGAAAGGATATGGCAGTTAAATACAAGAAACAGCAAGTCACCACAAGATTCATGTTCATATTGCACTATTTTTCCTTCTTTTGAGCATCATACGATAATGTAAAGAAATTTCTGTAAAGACTTCTCGAGCTTATTACATTGTACAACAAGTATTATTATTGAGCCCCGCCATGACAAAACCAACACTATGCGTTTGCGACCAGCATGGATCCAGACCAGCCTGCGCATCCGCGCAGTCTGATCAGGATCCATGCTGTTCGCTTACAACCCTATAACAAGTAGAGAAACTGACAGCGAACAGCACGGATCCTGATTAGACTGCGCGGATGCGCAGGCTGGTCTTGTCCATGCTGGTCGCAAACCCACTATGTTGGTTTTGTCATTGCGCGGCTCATATAAGTTTTAATTCCATCGTATCGGTATAAAGGAATATATAAAAAAGGCGGAAAATATATCTAATATTATATCATATATTATATGTCCTCTTCAAATGCAATAATTATAAATTGGACCATGAGACAGTATAATCCTCAGGGAGATAAATGGACGAGAAAATTGGCTGTGAATATTTTTTCCAAAGGCTATTATTTTATCAAATTCAATCTAAAAAGACTTCTTCCTGTTATGTAATATCTCGGCTTTTTACATTGGTTACAAAAATTGCCAATACGGACACTTCTGTTCGTACAAAATATAAATTAACAAAAGTTGTGTAAATTTGAAGGCATATTAACATATTGCTTTGTTTCTGTCTCACATTTTCAACATTTCTACCCCAAACTGAAAACGAAAGACAGCCATCTGATATAACCAAACAATTTCTTCTCTAGTGGCTTAAACAAAACTATCAAAATTTGTCATAATCTTAAATATAGATGCCTTAAGTAATGAAACTTCAGTGTTGCGAGTTCTCTTTTACTTAAAGAAAATGAAAGCAAAATATTTCTTGTGGCTTTTTGATGAAAAACTGAATACCACCAATGTTTTGCCAGGCGTATTCCCGCTTAGCTAAGGAGGGAGTACATCGGATAAGTACTGCAGAACGATGGTTCGATCCTCGGGCGAGTGATCCTCGGGCGAGTAAGGCAAAATTATAATAAGTCACCGCTGATTCGGAAATCCTGTTGCATTTGTGGCCGGTTTCTCACGAAAGATTTGGTAATTAATTGCGAAAAATTGGTAATCAATTGGTTAGTTATACTGGGAAAGTCGTTTAGACGGCCTGACCGCCGAGACACGACCAAAACATATATTAAACTGGCCTAAACAATCAAGAAAACTATTAAACAAATAAATTATTTATTTATTGGATTCTTCACAAGCACTCAAATGTGCATATTTGCTGTTTTTAGTGGAAGCAAAAAAGTCGTGTGTGATTGATCAGAAACCTGTTTTATATTGATATTTCGTGTCTGAAATAATATTGGTTGTAAGATCAAAAACCATTTTTTTCTTTTCTAGAAGATCATCTGTTTGCTTTCCAGTTTTCCCTTTGTTTACATAGTTGCAACAGAAGTTCCGGGCATTTTGTGACACATTGAAGGAACGTTTTGTGGCATAAAAATGAGTAAGAAACGCCACAGAATACATTATGTGCAACATATTGTTCATTATTTTCCTACTTTTAATCTTAACAGAAGAAGGAATGTCATTAGGAAACGAAGTTTCATTGATTTGCAATCACCTCCGTATGAAATGGCCTCGAACAGAAGATAAATTATTCACATTGAACGCTAATGAATTCACAGTTCAGAAGATTTAAGATTTGTTCTTTATATCTCTGTGTAAAATATGATAAAAAAGAATGAATTTAAGAATACCATTCAAGGGATAATAAGTTTATTACAGAGGAATCTACAGGAAAGGAACTTGTCACAGTTCCACACTTGTTGTAAAATCAGTTGGTCTATGTAGCAACTTTGTGTTAAGGTCACTGCTCTTGAAGGATCAACACTTGTCAGGATTTTGATATTCAAAAAAGAATGTTTTACATTTTGGTTTCATCTGTTAAAAGATGTCCCATATTCCAATTCACCTTTCCAGGTATTTTTCATTTCTTTTACTTACATGTAACCAGCATTATACAAAAGAAATATCAACAAATCAACGCTCTCAGAACGCGTCCTACAGCACAGGACAGAAAGTACCGGAATGAAAGTACCAAACAGAAAATACAGGACAGAAAATAAAGGACACAAAGTATAGGACAGAAAATACAGAACAGAAAATACAGGACATGATATACAGGACAGAAAGTACAGGACAGAAAATACAGGACAGAAAATACAGGACATGATATACAGGGCAGAAAGTACAGGACAGAAAATGCAGGACAGAAAATACAGGACATAAAGTATAGGACATAAAGTACTGGACAGAAAGTACAGGACAGAAAATACTGGACAGAAAATACAGGACATAAAGTATAGGACATAAAGTACTGGACAGAAAGTACAGGACAGAAAATACAGGACAGAAAATACAGGACATAAAGTATAGGACATAAAGTACTGGACAGAAAGTACAGGACAGAAAATACAGGACTGAAAATACAGGATAGAAAGTACATACAATTGATCCAAATGATGCCGGATATGATAATTATCACAAACCGGGAAGACAAATGTTCAAACATGATGGTCCTTTAGGCAAAGAACGTGGGAGACTGGTGGATTTAACAAAATTAATGTTCTTCTTATCAGAGAAAACGTATATCCATCTTGCTTACGGAATGTCGATGGCTCTGCTGAGGTGCAAACAAATTGTAAGAAGCCCTTTTGGAGCCCAAATTTTTTCATCTTGACTAATGGTAATCCATTGGACCCCTTCACCGAAAGACGATGGCTCAGAAAATGCTGGTTTTCAATACAATACATGTACAGGTCGTCAAAGCAACCCATTAAGTCTCTTTAATTAAGTACTTTGTAACTTAAACATTCTTGTCTAAAAACGATCGAGATTTATATATATTCTAGTATGTTTTCTAAGAAATGATCCAATGACATTAAGAATGTTGAATGCAAATGGATTTAGCTTTTAATTCATAATAATCCACCATTATGCAATCGGGATTATAGATGCACTTGATATATCTCAAATTCTAAGAAAGATGTTTTAATGCCATTTAAATAGCATGACTAAATTATATATTCTATTTCCGCTGGCTGCACATATCAGATGTTACCAAGATGCAATTAACAAATTGGACCTTTAGGCAATTTCGGCCTCTTTCCTGTTTTGTAATAGCTATCATTGGCCATTATAAAAGGGGATGATATGTTTTGTATTTGCACAATTTGCAAAATAATATTCTTTACTTATCTTTTTTGGAGAGTAATCACCTCTAGTCAAGAAATGCAAATTGGCAACGTGAAGCAGTCGCCAAAAGATTTTATGATTGATTTTATTCTCTATTAAGTGTTAAAAGGTAGCGAAGAGGAAATGAATTATTTACAGAGAATTTGTAAAGTCACAAGTCAAAGAAAATGATATATTACCCTACTTTCAGACGTTTCCACTTTACATAGCTTTAATCGTTTTGTATCTATAGCAAACTTGCATAGACATAAGGATTTATACGAATAATGAAAAAATAGTAATTTGGTGAACTATTAAACGTACATGATGAAAAGAAGGTAACCAAATTTTAAAGAATATTACTATTAATATTTCGGATTATTAAAATTTATTTGAGATGTGTCTGGTTCTAGAGATAATCCGAGCATCCATCACAACATAAATAAGACAATGAGCTAGCTTTGTGAACAGAAATAAGACAATGAGCTAGCTTTGTGCTGCCTTACTGAAATCCTTTGGTGCTATATGGTGTGTCACAGTGTTAGTCAAATATATCTCTCTACTTTCATGAGATTGTACTTAAACAGGTCTTCAAAGTAAAGTTTACACTGTGAAAAATATGATATCGCACTGTTTAATAAGGGTCGTTTCTTTCCTATATGCATATTTTCTCACGATATGTAACGTGTTTGCAAGCGACATTAAACACGGAAAGTATATGCTTCACGACATAGCTTAAAAATTAAGAAACAGGCACAATAATTTAGTAACGTTTTAAAAATGCTGCTTGTCTTTCAACAATTCTTCAAAGATACTTTCTGAATCTTAGCATGCAATGGATTTAAAGCGGGCTTCTCATTATAACTGTCACATTAAAGGTACATTATGCCTCAGAACGAAAAAAGATATCATTCTTTAGAAAGGGAAAACATAAGTTCAATAATATTTAAATCACGGTTTTAGAGCATATTAGGTGATTTTCACCTGAAGAAAGTAGCCCTAGAATATAACATTTGTTTTGTCAAAAAGGTAGCAAAATGTAAAAAAGGAGTATTTTGACTTCCATACTAAATCACTGAAATAGTAGTATAGTTAAATAAAAACACAATTCAAAAGATGGATAATGTAATTTAACAATGAGTTATTTTAAGAAATATAACAGGATAAAGAAAGGCTTTTTAGAAATAGAATTAAAAGCATTTCTTGGGCAAAATGGGCCTTTTAATATTTGTATACTTAATTAATCCTGATATATTGCAGGAACATTATGAAACAAATTAGTAAACAATTGCTAGTAGAAATATCTTTATCATTTCATGAGTAAGTACCTAAACTTGACAATATATCTGAATTATAATTAACGACGTTCTCGTACAAATGCTCGACGGATACATGGTAGAGGAACTTTAAAAAATATTTCAGACTAAACAAAACCTTAATTTCTTGCATTTTTCTTCGGGTCAAGATATATCTATGGCCATTCTATAAATCCGTGCAAAAGGTCAAAGTTGTCGTCTGCGTTGTTAGACATATCAATCAGAAATAATGCAACTTGCACATTAGATATGTTGAATCAAAAGCAGACATGCAACAAATACGCGACTGAAATAGCGGATAATATATTCCGGAAATGAAAATTATCACGTGACGCCTTATTGCACAATTATAAAAAAAAAACATCTAAATTTAAGCTTTGAACTGCAATAGCTTTCGCAACGTGAACATAAGTGCAGCTATATAACAAGATCAAAAACTCTTCGGATTTGGAACTTATTATTCGCTGTAAATTCTGATATAACAAAATTTAAAACCATCAACCGAAATTGTAAATAAAAAATGCATTTTACATTCACAATGTGAAGTTTTTATTGTTCCTGCTTTACAATTTAAACATTTCTAGTATTGACACATGACAGACAGCCATTTGGAATTCATGTCCATACAATCAACAAAAAGACAGTGTTATGCCTTGGTAAGTCTCACAAAATTATTGAAAACTGACAGTAACTTAATGATTGATGTTTCGATTATATCACAGACTTGCATAGTGCAATGTTTCTTTACTAAAAAATCAAAATATTTCTTGTTGAGGAAATATTGGATACCAAATGTTTTTGCAAAACTTCAATTATTTACTGGATTTCTCATCAGAACTCGAAAGTGCATTTTCTCCATTAACGGGTGAAATGGTAAAAGCATTTTATATAATAAACGGGAGATTGTGGCAGACACATGTTTAAATATGTTTGCTGATGTTTTGTTTGCATTAACATAGTTGCATTTTTGTAACAGTTTTAAAGATATGAAAACTTTAAATGTATTTTTAAATTTGCATCGTAATAAAAGGGTCGTTCAATGGCAAATAACTAATGTTTTTAAAGTACTTAATTTCAGTTATTTCTATCATTTTGGAATGTTTGCAGTTACAGTTCTGTAATAAAATGGGCCATTTACCAACCCTATTCATGGGATATATAAAACATTTCGTATATAGCGGTAAAATATATGTTTATTTTATCTTTATAAATTCTAATGGAGGAAAACATCAATTTAAAACATACAACTTGACTCACACGACGAAAGGTAATAAAGAGTCATCGGATATATGTATTTTCCTATCAATTCAAAGCATATGTTAGTTTGAGATTTTGCTTTCTTTTGTTTAATTTCATCTAGAAGACAACCATAAAATAACAAATAAAGTTTGGAATGCTTTTCTTTACTTAATCTTGATAGAAAAGCAATGTGATTCTTAAATTACGGATATGTTAAAAATAAATATATTTGTATCAATGATTTATTCCCCAGATGCTAATTCGTTATTATTAAGAATTTGGCACAATCCATTTGCGTTCTCGTTTTGCTCATCACCGCTTTTCCGGAAATAGTTTTGTGTTTGTAATTACATCTGATTTCTTTGGAATTTATTATCCATGGAATTTGATTATGGCTCTATTGATATATTTTGAAGTATTATACTCACATTAAGAGTTTAACAATGATCACTCTGAAAATAAGAAATTCTGAATTCTTATGACGTGTTAGTTTGCAGATTTACAGATGAAATGACAATACTTCTTTTATATATTGTGTTAAGTTAATACAATGAATAAATTTGTTTAATGTGTCCACACTGAAAACGATTGAAACTTTATTTGTTGTACTAGAAGTAAAGATGAAAATATATATAGAGATCAGTGATGGATTGTTTCGTCAATTTTACTTTTTGAACTATGTTACGGGGACATTTTACCCATTTATTTTTGATTGCTTTCTTTGAATTGAACCTGAATGATTTATATGGACCGAATTTAGCCTGATGTATATTTTGTTTTCTCGTACTTTAACAACACCAGGGACGTGCCAGTGCGAGATCACACATTTTTATTTGTTTGGGTCGTCAGACCAAACAAATAATGGTAACGAAATTTCAGACCCTGATGTTCTTATTTGCAAATGCCGAAAGAAGTGCAAAATCTCAAAGCGGTTACTTCCCTTCATATGTACATTAACACCGAAAAATTAAAGGGAGATCACTGCGTAAAGATTGTCAAATGACAGGCGCATTAATTTTCGTAATGAAAAAATAGTTCCCGATTGGTCGAAGATTTCTAATATTGTTATTTTTATAGATATACATGCTTATATTCAGCTCCATGATTATTTACTTCAGTGTTAAACAACAGGTTTACAGTGAACAAAATATATCGAAATTGATAAGGGTTACAAACTCTAATTAAGAATAATATGGTATTCTTCAGGCTATATTATAACTCCCCGAGAAGCGAGAGGTCCGGAGTTCAAATCCCAGTTCAGGCAATTCATGTTGTGTTTTTTTTTGTTTGGTTTTGATAAGCCAAATAAACATTGAATTGAATATCAGTGTTGCAATTAGTCTTAAAGCCAATTCGCTATAGTTATAACACTGGAAACAGAATTTGGTGACACTTGGTATATAATCTCACAACCTTCACCTTTCTGACATCCTGAGACAAATTAAGCGCCTTTTGTGCTTTGATTGTAATATTGTTCTTGTGACTACTAGCTTCTATTTATGTGTCTGGCAGAACAATGACTCGTCAGTGACTTTGTGCAAATTGTATACTTGTTCTTAATGGTTGTATTGCATGGAAAATAATAATAACAGACAAGAAAATGATTTCGGAAGTTATATTTCATGACATAAAATAACAGAATGAATGGTAAGGTAGCAACATATGTAATATCAAAATATTTGGACATTAGTTTTTAAATGAATCCTAATTTCATAAAACAAAATTTAATGTTATTGCTTGTATTGCGTTCATATTCTATAATCCGGGCTTTTGTATTCTCATAATTAGTCATGTGTGATGTGATTTTAAATGACAGAAAATACAAATGGAAGGACAGAAATTACCATTAAGAAAATAAATTAATTTCTCCATTTCCGCATTTTTGTAAAAAGACAAATTTGCGACCTTTTTAGAACTAAGAGCATAATGACTTCATACTGTAAAACAATATGCGTATTTGCGAAATATATTCCAAGGTTTATCTTACGATACGAAACACCAGCTGAGAACAAGAAGCAGTCGCTTAAGGATTCTGTGATTGATTTAATTCTATAATAAGAGACAAAAGGAAGCTGAGGGGAAATGAATAATTTACATATTTAGAAGTAATGAAGTTACAGGTCGCAGAAAATGATATTTTACATACAAACGTTTTACCTTCTATAACTTTTACTATCTGTTAATGTAGTAACTTGCAGTATTCTTGCAAACGAACCACATTAAAGTTGTTGTTAAAATATTATATACTACTTTGATAACAAACTGAATCAATTTTATCTTAAATTTGTCGGATGTGATGTGTGAATTTATAGCAATTAACTATTCAGAAATTTAGTGAAAAGTAAAAATTAATTTCATATATATCATAAGTATTCGGCTTGCTGAACAAAATCCATGTACTACAATAAACATCGTTGCAAACACCTCGTAAGCAATGATTTTACATTTTGAGGGAAATAACCAATTTTTCGCGTTATTGTTCATGTGAGATTTCATTTTAGTCTACAAATCTATGCAAAGTTTTGAATTTTCGCCTGATCTGTCAGACGCAATTTACAAAAGCAACGTAATACACACATTGCACTGGCAATCGTCACTGTAATATAAATGTATATAAAGCATGCAATACCAAAGCCGCTGATATTGCAAAGTTCTTTCAAAAATATTCAAAATAACGTTTCTAAGCAATTTGTACAAATTATTATAATCTTTTGATTACGGCACGGGATTGTTGCACCTTTGAAAAAAGAAAATCTCTATATTCTGCATTCTTAGGTCAATGCAACAACAACAACAACAACAACAACAACAAGGTGTTTAAGGAGGACACGTACTGCTATTGAATCAAATGTGTACTAGGATCTTGATGTTTTATTTCCCAAATTTAGAATCAAAATAAAGCCTTCCATTTTTTTTCAGAAAACATATTTGTCATACAAACAAAATAGAAAGTTTCCTTTTCAGAAAATCATTTGTGAATTGTTTGTTCTTGGTCGTCTTAAACAGGTTTTGTTTGCCTCTTTGAGATTATTAAACATTATCTAAAATGAAAATATATATATGACCTTGAAACTAAAAAAAACCCGACAAAAACAAAAAAAAACCAACAGAAAACAACAACAACGAATTTTATAAACACCCTTTAAATTTATCGCAAAACGTTGCAGTTTTGCCTCCATTCGCTGTTTGGTGTTGTCACCTTCCTGAGAGAAAATAAATACATTTTAATAGAGTCAGATGTTGAGAGAAATGTTATATTTCTTTGCTAATGTAAGACAATTTCATGTATCTATTGTAAACGTACACATATTGACATAATGTAATTATGTTTCTTGATGAACTATGAGTTTTAACGTATTCTTATTAACTTGTTGGCGAATTCAAGTGACAAACAGCAACAACAGCAGCAGCAGCAACAACAACAAAAACATTATGAAATATTTATATTGTTCTGAATTTTACAACGAAGAAATGTTAAGGGAACGAGGGAAAAAGCATTAACTTGTACATGCTTTCATCATACCGGCGCTAAAACACCGAGATAGGCGTTTAATTTGTTAGTTGTTACCTTTAAAAAGCACCTAATATATATAGCAATTTTCTTATACTATGCGATAATATATACAGATTTCTAAATTCGAACTTATTTGTACATATGTGGAACATGTTGCCTTCTGAATACACTTTCTTAGAAATTGATAAAATAAAAAAGGGCGTGTAACGTTGGTTGAAATAACTAAAAAATAATTAAACTAAAAATCTAGCAACCAATTCCTTTCAGGAAATCTAAATGTTTTCTTACTTAGTAAGTAATTTATAGCCCAAGAAGTGAGATATCGATATTACGTTTTCGAGATATTATCTAAAACTTCTATATCGAAATAACGGTCATAGTTAAAAAACGACATTTAAGAAGAACATTCTCAGGATCGGTTTGGTAAAAAATAGGCATACGATGTTATTGTAGAGTTCACGATGTCCTTCAAAGCACCATTTATATTTTAAAACAAAATAACCTAACCGCTTGCGCTATTGAATTCAGTCTGGATACATTTTGGAGCTAGTCTGTAAAGCTGTGCAAAAGGTCGGAGTTGTCAACTGTTCTGTCAGACACATTTATCAGAAACAGGGAAACACGCACATCCGACATGTAATCGTAAAGTTGTATTGCATAATAAGTTAGCATGCAATAAATACGCTGCTGAAAATTCAACATCTTGTTACAGAATCAATTTGTACGTGCAAGAAATACGAACTCAAAGACGTTTGTTTTTACAATAATAAGTGATACGTATGTCTGTAAAGATTAATGTTTTATCATCTTAAGAAAATATTGATTTTTTGATTTCTTACAAATATATCACACTTAAGTCAACAATTTAGACAAACATGTTTCAATATTAGGGAAATAGGGTAACACAACAGTGACTATATTATTGTGATATTTACGGTGAAAGCAAAAAAAGACGGAAAAAAAGAAACTTAAAAATAATCTTACTTTTTTCCTCTCTTTAACTTAAACGAAATCTTATCTCTAAAATTGTGGTGCACATCTATGGAATCATCTCATTAAATACAATTAAAGGAATCACCGAAATGTTACTGAATTGGGAGTGTGTACTAAGATGCTATAGTTTTTTCATAGCTGCTAAATGCAAAATAAAGATAAAAACGCCTTTTGGCACCAGTTTAGCAAATTAATTATTCTGAAATAACCAAGCCAATTTCATTCCCATATTCTAAGATTGACTGAAATTTAATGGATATTATGCTTAAAAAAGCATTATACATATATTACAAGACCAATAATTGTTCTGAATTGCAACAGATGCAATACTGCATATTTGGCTTTAATAAAAGGAGTATATAAATTTACATATCTTTATAAAAATGACGTCGAATAATGTTGAAGTTAAAAATAAAAAACTGAATTACCCTTGGGATGGGATGACGGCACGTGATTGTTGCACTTTGAAAAAAGAAATTCTTCATATTCTCCATTCTAAGGTCAATGTTATAAGTACGCTAGTTCAGATATAATATTTATTAACTAGATCGTGACCATAATATTATAATACTTAATTATATGTTATGATATACACGGAGACAACAACATCAAAATACAAGAACAACGAAACAACAACAAAGCGTCAAGTTTCAATAGGAAATAATAACCGGATTTCAATAATTTCTATTTATTATAATAAAGGTAAAATGCCAATGAAGCAAAAGAAAATAATAGATGACGCTAATAAAGTTTCTTCACAGCGATGGTCTTTTTAGGATAGCTGATATTTTGGTAAAATGTTTTCATTTTAAAAAATACATTTGGTCAAAGAATAACAAAAAAACAAAAACAAAAAAATTATAACAATTACTTAGTAATATAAGGAGATAAGACTAAACACAAGAAACGTTTTACAGTTTAATATGATACCTAACTTTTATGATTTATTAACAGACAATTTTAACTATAATCATATAAAACTCTTTTTTTTACCTTAAAATATGACCACAGAAACTAAATAATTTTAATATCCAAAATATATCACTTTAATTTTAATCCAAAAATAGTTTCAAGAAGACATTACACACTTAGAACCTAAAGAATTTCTGACTTGTATGCTAATAAAAGGCTTGAAAATAATCAAGAAAAGCATATAAAGCATCCGGCGGGAAATATTAGAAGAAAGTTTACAATGAAATTATACATTTTAAGGAGTTTTCTTATTACTGAGTATAATCAAATGAAAAATAGTTCAATTTAACTTTGCTATAAAAGGTTATGAAATTACAAAATATATAAAGAATCAAAACATGTCTAACTTGCAAAAAAAATCGCAGTTTGCGACAGCGTTATTTTAATGGCATACATTTTTTCATTAAAATAATGTTCATTTCAATATTTTGCATCCATTTCTTGTTTTTTTTTGTAAATCAACAATAGTCTTTATTTTTATTTATGTATATAAATATTTCATTCTTTCTGTTTGATATGGTAATAAATACATTGTAACTTGATACTTCTTTTTCAATATCAATCGTTTGGGAAAATATCCATTTTTTTAAATACTGTCATATTGTTCGTTAAGCATAAGAAAAATGTCAGAGAAATTGATAGTTTCGATACAACATAGCCAGATATTTATATTGAATTCAAGAACAAGAGAGTCTTTAAACTGGAAGCATATGTCGGCTTGATATTACGCTATCGAGTAATACAGCTTACTTTTTTAAGACGTATTCAAACAAAGTTCAGACATCGTTTTTTTGAGATGGAATGACTTATATATAATTATGTGTACTGCCATACTGTTCGTTAAGCATAACGAAAATGACAAAAAAGTGATAGTTTCGATACAACATAGCCAGATATTTATATTGAATTCAAGAACAAGAGAGTCTTGAAATTGATCGCATATTTCGTCTTAATATTACGCTATGGAGTCATGCAACTTATTTTTCTTAGAAGTATTCAAAGATCTGGTATAGTTTAAAACGGGAGATGTTTTACTCTTTGCAAAATGGAATGACCAAATATTATTATATAATTATGTTTGCACTATAAGCTTAGACAGTACTGAAGAAACGATAGATGCAATTGCCTTTATGCTGAAAACGACTTTATACCACAGAACTAACATTAGTCTCAGCAACAACAGTTAAATATACATGTATATACATAATATTAATAAAAACAATTATAGTGAATACATTGTTTTGCATTTTCCATTCAAAGTGATTGTAAAAAATAATATGTGCAAGGAACAGTTACACAATTATCTGTTAAATTTTTTGAATTTAAAAGGAAATAAGGGGAGAAAAGTTTGTTTGCGAGCACTACTTTTGTAACTTTGATTATATGTGTATTGCTTCGGCGAAATAAATTAGTTTGAATAATAGACGAGTCGTTGTGTTAAGTCAACTTGACGAATAATTATACATAAATTATAATTAATAATTATTATGTTAACGATTATTATGGAATGGAATGTAACTGAAACACACAAAATTAATTTTCAAGAGATAAAACCAAAAGTGTTAAAGTAAGATATAAGTAATTCAAAATTGTTAAGTAAAAACATATATATGTAAACCCTATTTGTCAATCATCTTAAAGTTGATCAAATTATAAATGCACACATTATATATTCCAGAAACGTCAAAAAATGCTCACAAAACTCCGTTTGTGTAATCTACGTCTCATTTATCAATGTCATATAATGATATATTAAAGTATAAAGTATAAATGCTCGAATGAATTGATTTCATTTACATCAAATTATAATAATCATCTGCAATTAGACGAATTCCAGTAGAAATTCTCTCTAACTATTTGCCGTAAAAAGAAAGTTTTTTTTAAGTAAGAATGTTCCAGACAATTTAGTTTTGAGGTCTTTTCAAAGAATATATATTGATCTTACAGGTTACGTTTTGTTTCTTGAATAAAGGAAATGTGTTACTTTTGATAAAACCGTATAATAAACTTATTAGATGCTTAGCAATGATAACTCATGAAAACAAACAACACGACACAAGAAGTCTTTGCATATGTTATTAATGCAAAGTGCGCATGAAGGACACGACGCTTCGCATGATTGTACAATCATTTACAATTTCTTTTAATATGATTCACAAATTCTGTTTTGAAAGTTTGTCATTGTATGGTTTACTGCCCCATTTCTATGACACCAATTTATATTTTTCAAAAATAAATATAAAAATTGCCAATAATTGCAAAAAATCATTTTGTTTTGGCCAACTTTTAAAAGTCTACAGTCAAAAGCATGAATACTTTGGTTTGTTTAGTTACCGAACTCTATCGATTTGTATTTCTTCTTAGTATTACCTCTCTAACTGTTTGAAGAACAATGTTTTCAAATGATTTTTTTTATCAGATATAAATAAAAGAACAGATATAACGTTGTTTCTAGGCAATGAGTTCATTACTCTTGATTAATTTGAATCAACTTATGGTGTTCATATGTTCAGACATTAAATGTCCCAATGACATATTTTGTTGAGTATCACTTATATGGATTTCTTATTTTTGTTTATTTGTTAGGAACAGGGCTTTGTCGTATTTCAGCAATGCAAATCACAACAGCGAATATGAGTCTTTTTATCACCTTTTAATCACTTGGCTTTTAACACAGCAATATGTTTGGTTTTTATTTTGATCTTACATATTCACCAAACATTTTTTAGTCTTTATTTTAAGTTTTCTTTAGGATATCAATACGTTTTATAGAGTTCTACATAGCTTTGGAGGGGGAAGGGTATTTATTGCAAAACATGCATTCCATTTGAGCCAATTTCATATTGTGTTTCTAGTATGCAAAGTAAAAGTAAATATACATTCGATTATGTAATAATCCAATAACGTTAAGAATGTTGCATTAAATTAAGTTTAGCACTAATTATAAATTAAGGTTAATACAAATTTAATATCAACAATAAAGCAACTTGGATTAATATATAATAAAAAGATAATTGATCAATATATTACGCGGTAAAAGACTTCTCATTATTTGTATAACAAGTATCATAGTTTTACATTTTTGCCTCTCAAAAAGAAAATTCAAGCTCATAGAAAGAAGTTTTAATTCCATCTGATCAGTATGACGTAATTAAGGAAATATATACTGATATTATATTGTATATTCTATTTCCGCTTCAACGTATCAGATATTTGCAAAGAACAATTAAAAAAATTGGATCTTGAGACAATTTAGTGCCCTGAAGGATAAAAAGACAAAGGAATTGTATATGAATATCTTTATATGAATCAAAGCTAATCTGAAAAAGGACATCTTCCTCCTTCCAATTACGTTATATCGACCATTTGCCATAAAAAGGCGATGCTCTGTTACATATTTGCACATTTTTTTTCTCTAAAGTACATATTCTTTTGATAGTAATCTCCTCTTGTGAAGAAAAACCAATATTTATGTGATAGATTTTTTATTCTCTTTTAAGTGTAAAAATAGTGAAGAGGAAATGAATTATTTACAGAGAACTTGTAAAGTCACACGTCAAAGAAAATGATATATTACCCTACTTTCAGAGGTAATCACTTTTCTCAGCATTTATCATTTGTATCTGCAGCAAGCGCGTATATAAACCATGTAGACTATAAACATCATTTATAAGAATAACGGAATATAGTATTTTATGAAACTTATAGAGGTTGATATGAAAACATCAAGCCAACTATTAAACATATTCCTATAAATATTTCGGATAAATTCAATTTAATTGATGTGTCTGGTACTGGTGATGATATCAACACGAATGAGCTGCAAAGCCTCCAAATATACCGGTCATGAATGAGACAATGATGTAGCTTTGTCCTGCCTTATTAAATTTTTGTTCGGGTACTATTGTATGTCAGATAAATATATCTCTCTACACCCAAGATACAAAATGTTTTGCTTATACTTAAACATGTTTTAACTGTGAACAAATAATTAAGGACTTTAAGAAACTTTGTGTTCTGATTAACAAGAGGCATTCCTATGTACATTTCCCCACGATATGTGTTGTTTTTGCGTGCGACATTAAACACAAACAGTATAAGCTTAACCAAAGCGCATACACATTAAGAAACACTCAAAATTAGGTAACTTTCTAAAACAGTTTTGTCTTACAACAGTTCTTTAAATATACTTTTTATTACTTATCATGCGATTGTTCCAAAACAGACTAAACATTATAAATATCACTTGACAATTGTATACTTTGTATTTATCTTGAAATATTGCAGAATGTTGATCAAAGTTATTAAGTTATAAGTGACCTTATAGAAATATCTGTTTAACAGTTCTCGTTTAGTACCAAAACTTGACAAGGTCTATTTATTACAATAAACGACGTTGTACATATACCCGACGTACACATGAGAGAGAAGCTTTAAAATAGATTTGAGATTAAACAAACCGTACATTACTTGTGTTTTTCTTCTCTATGGTCTTTATAAATCTATGCAAAATGACAAAGTTGTCGTCTGCCTTGATAAAAACATCATTCAGAAATAATACAACATGTACATTGAACATAATGAATTATAAGCGGACATGAAATAAATACGAGGCTCAAATTGCAGAAAAAAATGAATTTGGAAAATGAAACCGAAACTGAAAAATAAGCATTCGAAGTCATATCTGCATAGTAGCGATACACATTTATGAAATATTCTTCGGATTTGCAACCTTATATTCGCTTATAATTCTAATTGAACAAAATATAAAACCATTAACCAAAATTGTAAATAACAAATAACATTTCTACATTCACAATGCGATCTTGATTGTTTCTGTCTTACATTTTAACCATTTCTGATTTTGACTGAACGCGCAATAGACATCCAATTAATCTTTCCACCCCAAACTTACCACATAATGACACTGTTATGCCCTAGTAAGGTTTACAAAATTATTGAAAAATGACATAAAGTTACGAGGGGTGTCCCAGAATTACGTGGACTTTTGCTATAACTTTTTTATTTTTTAATGCTTTTTTTAGCAAATTTGTACACAATACCTTTAACATATCCTTAATGAATATGTCCATTATTTTCAAATTTCTAACATTGCTTTTCTATATTTTACGTCGCTATAGTAACGCAGTATGCGCAGGGCGGGGCAGTCCAATATTTTGTATTAATAAGTTGTCTTTACTTTCGTATATCTTGCGTATTTATACGTGAAAAATGGCACGACGTCGTAAGCATATGCAGTGACGTCATATGAACGTTCGTTTGAAATTTTGACGTCATAGCTGTTTCAGTTATTGTTTACCAGCGGACAACTGACAACCGTTGCTCTTGGATATTTAACAAAAAATAACGTCCACGGATTACGCGAACATCGGACTATCATCAAGTTTTGTGTTAATCTTGGGAAGACGCCAACACAGACGCAGGAAATGTTGGAGACTGCAAAAGTGAGACCTCCTGTTTGTCGATCACTCGTTTTCAAGTGGCATAAGCATTTTCGAGACGGTCGGGAGGACATTGAAGACGACAAGGGTCGAGGGAGAAAGTCAACGTTGACTGCGGCGTCAATTAAGGAAGTCAAGGACGTCATAGATCGGGACATTGTCTTTGCGTACAAAATAAACTCCAGAATAATAATAATAATAATAATAATAATAATGATAATAATAATAATAATAAAATAATAATGATAAATAATAATAATAATAATAATAATAATAATACGGCGTCAGCATTATCACCGTCGTCTTTAACACTATTATCGTAACAAAAGTTAATAGTATGCTTTATTATTATTATTATTATTATTATTATTAGTTGCGGATTAAGTATATGTACAATATCGCTTACTTAGTAGATAAATTGTCCAAGTTTATTTGATTAAGATTCCAAGTTTAAGTCTATTTGTCAGGTGTTACGGCGAGAAGTCGGCACTTAAGGGATGGAAGTTCGACTTTCCAGGAACTCTCGTTCGCAACGCAGAAATTGGTGACTGATTTCGACCAGGAGTGGTACAGGGCGGTGTACGACCAGTGGATATATCGACACCATAGGTGTATGGAGTTAGGCGGCTACTATGGTGAGAAAAACTGATATTCGACGCCACGCATTTATTAAAAAACTAGCGACGCCACCGGAATGACGTCGTAACGTCGGAATGGACTGCCCCGCACCCGCTACCCCTTGTCTCATTACCCTGCCCACAGACACTGATCCAGTTGCCGGACAACTTTGAAATTTTTTGTACTTATGCAATAAAGTTGCACTTTGTTCAT
This sequence comes from Ruditapes philippinarum, assembly GCF_026571515.1. Classification (NCBI taxonomy): domain Eukaryota; kingdom Metazoa; phylum Mollusca; class Bivalvia; order Venerida; family Veneridae; genus Ruditapes; species Ruditapes philippinarum. Next base: position 63,548 of record NW_026857613.1, on the reverse strand, counting down.
GTAAATTTTGTTTGTTTTTATTTTCAGTAGTTTTTGAGTTACAGCAAAAGTCCACGTAATTCTGGGACACCCCTCGTATTGATTGATGCCTTGCTTATGTCATAGACTTGTATTTGGCAAGGTTTCTTTTACTTGAATGAGGAAAGATTGGATACCATTTTTGTACCATGCTTTTTATGCCTTTTCAATTATTTACTGGATTTCTCATCAGAACTCGAAAGTGCATTTTCTTCTATAACTGGTGAAATGGTAAAAGCATTTTTTATAATATATGGGAGATTGTGGCAAAAACATGTTTTAATATGTTTGCTGATGTTTTGTTTGCCTTTACATAGTTGCATTCTTTTGTAACTGTTCTAAAGATATGAACATTTTGAATGTATTTATACATTTGCATCGTAACAAAAAGGATCGTTCAATGGCTTTTTTTCTTTGAATTTAACCTGAACAATTTATAACCTGACCGAATTCAGCCTACTGTATATTTTGTTTTGTCTTACATTAACAATAACAGGGACTTGTTACTGCGTGATTACACATTTCTGTTGTATTGTTTGTGTGAACTAATTTCTTATTATGTGTCTGGCCGAAAAATAGACACGTCAGTGACTATGTACAAGTTTTATACTTGTTCTAAATGATAATATGGCATGGGAAATAATGATAACAGAAAAAAATGATTTCGGAAGTGATATTTCACGACTTAAAATAACAGAATGAATGGTAAGGTAGCAACATATGTAATGTCATAATATTTGGACATTGATTTTAAATGAACACTTATTTTGTAAAAGAAAATTTAATGTTATGCCGTGTATTGCGTTCATATTCTATAACCTCAGTTTTCGCATTCTCACAATTAGTCATGTGTGATGTGATTTTAAATGACAGATAATACAAATGGAAGGACAGAAAATACTATTAAGAAAATAAATTAATTTCTCCATTTCTGCATTTTTGTAATAAGCCAAATTTGCGATCTTTTTAGAACTGAGAGCATAGTGACTGGATAACACTATTCGTATTTTCGAAATATTTTGTTAGGTTTATGTAACGATAAAAAGCACCGGCTGAATACAAGAAGCAGTCACAAAATGATTCTGTGATTGATTTAATTCTCTAATAAGTGACAAAAGAAAGCTTAGGGGAAATGAATAATTTACAGAGAAGTAATGAAGAAACAGGTCACAGAAAATGATGCTTTTTTATACCTACGTTTTGCCCTTCCATATCTTACACTATCTGTGAATGTAGTAACTTAACAAACCAAATTAAAGTTGTTGTTAAAACATTATATACTACTTTAATAATAAATTGAATCAACTTTATCTTAAATTTGTCGGATGTATGAATCTATGGCAATTTATTCTTTTCTGAATTTTAATAACTAGTGAAAGGTAAAAAATAATTTCATATATATCAAAGGTATTCGGATTGTTGTACAAAATATATGCAGTAAACATTGTTGCATAAATACTTGTTCTAACATAGGCAAGGAAAAGGTTCTGGTAGATCTTACAGCTACCTCGAAAATAATTATTTTTACATTTTGAGAAAAATAACCAATTGCTCGCGCTATCGTTCATGTGAGATTTCAATTAAGTCCAAAAATCTATGTAAAAGGTTAGAACTTTCGGCTTATTTGCCAGACACAATTGACAGAAGCACCGTAACACGCACAACACACAGGCAGTCGTTATTATATGATATATAAGCATGCAATATCACGCCGCTGATATTGCAAACTTTGTTTTTTTTTTGAAAATTACGCTTCTAAAAGCAATTTGTACGTAACATTTATCAGCTTTATCACGTTTGTTTTTCTATACCATGCACTATGTACAGTCTTTTGATGAAGACACGGAATGGTTGCACTTTTGAAAAATGAAAAATCTCCACCCTTAGGACAATGTAATAGGTACAGTAGTTCACATATAATATATGGTTAGAAGTTCATGGCCATATAATACTTAATCATAGATTATCATATCTATGAGAGAAGAAAGACAAAAAAAATAAATAAAAGAAATAAACAAAACAAAAAACACCAAAATACCAAAACAGACAAGAGAACAGAAAAACAAAACAAACTAAAACATGCTATTTTAGGCAAGAAATTATAATACAGAACACCCTAATATAAAATAATTCCTTTTTGTTTTTTTTCATTTTAATGAAATATTATTAAAGGTCCTATTCTCTGTTAATGAGGATTGTGATAGTATCGTTATGATAAAGATAATTGTTTTCCTAGTTTTAATAATAATAATAATAATAATAATAATAATAATAATAATAATAATAATAATAATAATAATAATAATAATAATAATAATAATAATTATAAAAATGATAATAATAATGATGATAGTAATAATAATAATAATAATAATAAAAATAATAATAATTATAATAATAATAATATTTATAATAATAATACTACATGTAATAATAGTAACAATAATAATAATAAAAGAAAAAAAGATTATCTAATTTACTAAGCATGTCGAGAGCTGATATTTTAAGGATAATATAGCAATAATGTGTATTGAATTCTAATATGAAGAACGCCTTTATAATGAAAGCTTATGTCAGATAGTCATACTGCATTCTATTGATTTTTTCCAAGAGGTGTTCAAATAAAATTTGAGATTTCCTTAAAATTAAATCTGCTTTTGAAACAAATGCAAACACCAAATGATTGTTTAACGGAAATTGTTTCATACGAGTCTATTTATTTTGTAATAGTTTTTCGTTATAAATCGCATTCTGTTAATATTAACAACTTCACTTAATTTCTTGACGTCCTTGTCTCTTAAATGCGTGCCTATCCGGTACAAACATTGGATGAGTTCGAATTGTTTCATGATTAATTTCCAGAGACTGCCTTTACAGATTGGAGGCAACACAAAGCCAAAATACAACATTTTATTCATATTTGATTGTAACATGTGTATCATATATTTAAAAAATCGTATGTTGCATTATTTTGAGGATTTATGATTTGATTTATTATTTAAAGCGGAATGGCAAATATGATAGTCACTAGACACCAAATTGCAATTTTTAGAAAAAAGAACGTATTTTGTACACACCTTTTAAAAAGCTTATTCTGGAGTAAATTTACTAATTGTCAACAAGAAGCACTTAACTTAACACTGAACGTTGCAGTGATTTTCTTTATTCGCTGTTTTGTGTTCTAATTTACCTGAGAGAAAATGAATACTTTTTTCTTAGGTCAAATACCAAGAGAAATGTTCTATTTACTTATATCAGACATTTGGCTGTTTTGTTGTTATCAAACGTAAAAATATTGACATAATATAATGATGTATGTTGATGAACTACGAGTATTTCATTAATTTGCTTGCTGAAAAAAGCGACAGGCAGCAGCAGCAGCAACAGCAGCAGCAGCAGCAGCATTACCAACGACAACAACGTCAACAACATTATGAAATATATATGTTGTTTCTGACCAGCTGAGTTCGTGTTGAAGGAACAATGACGATTGAATAATATTGACAAAATTCTTTTTTCTGAATTTCCAACTAAGAAATATTTACAACAAATAATTGGCCAATTCTAAAATTATCCCCCCTTGAAAAAAAACAGAAAGAAAACAAACAAAAACAAAAAAAAACGTACACCTTGCAATAGGGAACGAGGCAAAAACATTACTTCATTCGCTCAATATGACGGTGCTAAAGCACAACACGGTGATATGCGTACAATTTTAGTTGTTACCTACACAAAGCACCTCATATAGACCCTTTCATTTAAGACCGTATTCAAGTTGTCGCCCTTGGATGACGTCATTGGTGGGCAATGCCGATAAGATTAAGTACAATAATAGAGGTATATAAAGATCTTAATCATTTCTCGTGTAAGATTGGCAGATTGAAATTGCCAAAATTTTCTGTAATTGAATAAGATATTACATAAAAAGGATGGTAAAATGAATAAAAATGTTTACTATAATAATAAAATAAACGATTTGTTTTCAAAGTAGACCATATTGCTGGGTAACTGATCATGATTACCATTTTCGTTAGATTCTTAATTATGAAAATTTTACCAGGCAGTTAAATCGTACTTACTTGCTCATACCAGAGATATAGATAATGTATCATATGTCTCTGCTAATATACAATACCCTAAATATATTTCAGAAATGTAAGGATTCTGTCGTTTCGAAAAACGGCGGCTAATGATTAATTGCAAGATACTGGTTTATTAAAAATCATTTTGATTTAAGCACAACCACGGATTTATATTACATCCGTGGCATAACTAAGACAAGAAAAACAACAATATAAATATATGTAATTTCAAAAAAAAAAAATGTAAAGGCATAAAAAGTAAAAAATCTTTTGAATGTACATGAATGTATACTATTTGTGTCGGCAAAAAATGCACTCTCAAAAATCGTACATCACACCAATATATTTAAGCTGGTAAAGTAATATTTTCAACTTGATACTTTTTAATTCATACTCTGCTTATCAAATATTTAAAAAAAATCACAAAAAAAACCCAAAACAAACAAGTTGTGAACACGTTCACAGAAATTCGTTATTAACTGAATTATAATTTTACGTATTTTTGACTGTGCCAGTTGGTAGGACTCTGGATCGAGTGTCAAATCCGTAAGGCATGACCAATAAAGTCCCTAGGATGACCCATAACAAAATTCGGACCATCAATATTTTGACAACTAACAAAAGTGACGTAATCTGACGTAATGTTATAACTCTAAGAAATGCACCCTGGTGATTTATGATATCACAGCCAAGTGCCGCTTGTATGCACCCTGTTAATAATATGTTACAGCCCAGTGGCGCTTAAATCTAAATAAATAAATAAATATAAGAATAGATTTTTTTATTTCAAAACTATCTTATTATCATCTGTTGCGAATCTAACATTATAAAAGTCATTGCCACATGGTTTTCGTTCTTTCCGGAATATTTATAAAATTACATCCTTCAGCTGGTTCTTTGAAATATTACTTTGTACGGCATAATGAAAAAAAGACAGAATGCATTCTGTTATTGTTCTATTAAAGCTTGAAAAACAATCATTAAAAGACATTGGCAATCTTATTTTCATGTTTGTCACAAATACAAATGACAGAAAATAACACAGAAAACTAGAAAATGACCATTTAAATTTATAATAGGCAATTTCAGTGTGTATGGGTGTTTTTGAAATATTAAAATTTGATTAAGTTACTAGCTTTTTATCCTGGCATTAATAGTCCGTAGCTAGAAATAATCTCAATCTTTGTTTTTGTATTTTTTTCTTTTGTCTTGATATTGAATTTATGTATGCATGCGTAAATTTTTACATGTTATAATCATAATTGAACGGTCAGTATTTACGCATTTAACTTTTCAATAAGCTAACATTCTATACGGCCTGCATAGTTTATCCCCCATTTAAGTCACATCCGGTAAGGGAAGTAACTGTTCCCTGACTGTTATCGCTTAAATGAAAGGGTCTATAAACTGCTTTTCTTATACTATGCGATAATATACAGATTTCTCAATTTGAACTTATTTGTACATATGTGGAACATGTTGCCTTCTGAATATACTAGAAATTGATAAAAAAGTGAATGTAACGTTGGTTGAACTTACAACTAAATAATCAATGTAAGCATCTGGAAATTGATGTTAATTAATTCTTACTTAGTAAGTAATTTATAGTCCAAGTTGAGATATTAAGTTTTTTTGCATAACGATCATAGTACAAAAACGAAATCACAGATCAGAAAGAACATTTTCAGAACCGTTTGGTAAAACATTGTAATACTTTGATGTAGAATTCACGACTACATTCAAAACCACCATTTACATTTTGAAACAAAACAACCTGATAGCTTGCGTTATTGATTAAGTCAGATAACCTTTGAAGCCAGTCTGTAAAGCTGTGCAAAAAGTCGAAGTTGTCAACTGTTTTGTCAGACACATTTATCAGAAACAGGGAAACACACACATTTGACATGTAATCGTAAAGTAGTAATTGTATGATAAGTTAGCATGCAATAAATACGCCGCTGAAAATTCAACATCATGATACAGAATCAATTTGTACGTGCAAGAAATACCAACTCAAAGACGTTTGTTTTTACAATAATGCGTGATATGCAGTCTGTAAGAACATAATGATTTATCATCCTAAGAAAATATTGATTCTTTAATTTCTAACAAATATATCACACCCAAGTCAACAATTTAGACAAACATGTTATTGGAGAGAATTGGGTAACACGTCCGTGACTATATCATCGTGATATTTACGGTGAGAGCCAAAACGGAAAAAAGAAACTACTTTTCTTAAACGAAATCTTATCTCTAAAATTGTGCTGCACATCTATGGAATCATCTCATTCGATGCAATTAAAGGAATCACCGTACTGTTATTGAATTGTATGGAGGGTTATTAATGCCAAAATTACATCTTGCTTTCTTACGTTACATCGTGCTTTCTAACTTGTACATCGTGCTTTCTAACTTGTACATTATGCATTCTGACATATACATCTTGCATTCTGACTTTTACATGTTGCTTTCTTACATGCACATTATGCTTTCTGCTGTGTGCGACTTGCTTAATTTTATGTTGATGTCGTTATTTAACGATCAATTATTATTCGTTTGTTGATCTGGTATATTAATTCAATAAATTAACCTGCAACTGTTTGTATTTGGGTCTATTTACTCAGCTTGAATGACGAATGTCATAAGGTACAATGTGCATATCCGAAAACCGAATGCAGCAAGCATAATACAACGCGACATCTGGTGTAATAATATGTGACACCCAAATTATGCTAACAGGTGGCGCTACAGTTATATTCTCGGTATAGTCCGTATTGCGGTTCGGATTCAGTTTACCAAGTTACGTCCCTTTGTTTTAAAATTTCCATTTGCACTCATGGAGAAGATATACTAAACGATTTAACCAATTTTTATATTTATTAATGAAACTCTGTAGGTCAAATAATATTTCCAGCTGACAATGACAAGTTGCACATTTCCAAATCAATGGTTTTAGAATTTTTTTTTTCATCAACAAAATAATTATAAAATAGAACAGTTGTTCAACATTGTTCAAAGTGCTTTGGCCATAAAAAAACTTCTTATTAAAATATTTCATACTCTTGAAAAGTTCTTAAATTTTGACATGGCTTATTTCCAATACCTGTGACCATCCACAATATTTTTAATGTGTTTTTTCTTAATTAGGACATTTTCTTGCCTATTTTCAAACTAATTTTGTACACACGTTAGATTTTTTAAATTCAACTTGTCAAAAAAATGTCTTTTTTCACTTAGTTGAAATTATTCACTAAGATGGTTTATGAATACGGCCCAGGTTCTTGTTCACAGTGTCAGCTTAAAACTGAAGAAACTGCTGCAAAAATCAGCTGATTCTGAGAAAAAAAATAAAATAAAATGTCAAAACTCTCTAGTCTGTCAGACTAGACAGTTTTGCTTTTTTTTTCTTTTGCACCGGCACGGGTTACCTCTCTTCATTTGAATTTTTATATCACAGGTACCCTCTCATTTTTTAACACATACGTTCCCACAAGGCATTACATATGCTTTTATTTGCGTTAATCGTTAAGTATGTAATATTTACATAAAAGTAAGAAATATTACATACCTATTTAACGATTAACGCAAATAAAAGCATATGTTGTGCCATGAGGGTACGCTGCAAAACCGAAAGTAGGGTGTTTTTATGAATTTTACATTTATTCTTGACAGTATACTGGCATTTGTCCGAAGATGATATGTAAATGAACATATTAAATATGTATGATGCATATATAATCAAGCCCACGGTTCATTGCAGCCCGAAAAGTATGTCGAGGTGATGGGCGAGGCAAGACATGTCGATTTTTTGTAGCTTATTGTGAAGTTGCAGTACATGAAAAACGGGCACATGACAAATCAGCACATAAATAAAACATTTTAGTGTTCCGTGGTATATATCTTTTGTACGTGTCAAACCCCCTTTCCTTATTACATTGAAATTTTACTGGATTGTTATCCATCGCTGGTTTGTTTTTAGCAGAGAATGACCTGTGCATGTGTAAAGAGGGTACCGTTTGAGCAGATTTCGCAAAGAGGGTACCGATATAGATATGCACCGTGGTGTAGCTTTAGGACGAATGATTTCATAATATTAATTGATGAGTACATAAAAACAAAATGTACAAAAATGGTCCTAAGAAATGGTAATAAAATGAATATTGCATGTTTGGCTGAAGATGCCTTTTTAGTAGTTTTCTTTAATTATAGCGTTCATGATATTGGAAATATATAGCAGATTTTACTCATTTAAAACAAAAAAGTTTTATACCTTAAGGCAATAGTACAGTACGCTCAGCGCGGCTTTTGCAAAACCCGCGTGCAATACAAACACCACTGAGAATGTAGAAAAAAATGTTTATTAATATCTTCTATGACAAGCAATTCATTTGATTTTATAACCATTTCCTGGGACATTTTTTGTACATTTTGTTTTTATGTACTCATCAATTAATATTATGAAATCATTCGTCCTAAAGCTAAACTCTCACAGATTGACAGACTAGACAGTTTTGCCTTTTTTTTCTTTTTTTCTCAGAATCAGCTGATTTTGGCAGCAGTTCCTTCAGTTTTAAGCTGACACTGTGAACAAGAACCTGGGGCCGTATTCATAAACCATCTTAGTGAATAATTTCAACTTAGTGAAAAAAGACATTTTTTTGACAATTTGAATTAAAAAAATCTAACGTGTGCACAAAATTAGTTTGAAATTAGGCAAGAAAATGTCCTAATTAATAGAAACACATTAAAATATTGTGGATGGACACAGGTATTGGAAATAAGCCATGTCAAAATTTAAGAACTTTTCAAGAGGATGAAATATTTTAATAAGAAGTTTTTTTTATGGCCAAAGAACTTTGAACAATGATGAACAACTGTTCTATTTTATAATTATTTTGTTGACGAATAAAAATAAATTCTTAAACCATTGATTTGGAAATGTGCAACTTGTCATTGTCAGCTGGAAATATTATTTGACCTACAGAGTTTCATTAATAAATATAAAAATTAGTTAAATCGTTTTGTATATTTCCTCCATGAGTGCAAATGGAAATTTTAAAACAAAAGGACGTAACTTGGTAAACTGAATCCGAACCTCAATACGGACTTTACCGAGAATATAACTGTAGCGCCACCTGTTAGCATAATTTGGGTGTGACATATTATTTCACCAGATGTCGCGTTGTATTATGCTTGCTGCATTCGCTTTCGGCTATGCGCATTGTACCTTATGACATTCGTCATTCAAGCTGAGTAAATAGACCCAAATACAAACAGTTGCAGGTTAATTTATTGAATTAATATACCAGATCAACAAATGAATAATAATTGATCGTTAAATAACGACATCAACATAAAATTAAGCAAGTCGCACACAGCAGAAAGCATAATGTGCATGTAAGAAAGCAACACGTAAAAGTCAGAATGCAAGATGTATATGTCAGAATGCATAATGTACAAGTTAGAAAGCACGATGTAACGTAATAAAGCAAGATGTAATTTTGGCATAAATCACCCTCCATACAATTGGGAGTGTGTACTTAGATGCTTTAGTTTTTTCATAAGTGCTAAATGCAAAATAAAGATAAAAAACCTTTTGGCACGCGATATAGCAAATTAATTATTCTTAAATAACCAAGCCAATTTCATTCCCATATTCTAAGATTGGCTGAAATTTAATTGATATTATGCTAAACATTATACATATATTACTAGACCAATAATTGTTCTGAATTACAACTGATGCATTACTGCATATTTGGCTTTAAATAAAAGAGTATATATATTTTAAAAGAAATGACATCAAAAGATGTTGACGTTAAAAATCAAAATCTGAATCACCCTCGGGATGGGATGATGAAGCTCGAATAGGAAATAATAACCGGATTTCAATAGTGTCTATTTATTATCATAAAGGTAATTTGTCAATGACGCATAATAAAATACTAGATTACGCTAAGAAAGTTTTCTCATCGATGGTCATTTTAGGTTATCTGATATTTTGGTTTATTTTATTCATTCAAAAGTACATTTGGTCATAAAATTAAAAGACAAAAGATATTTGAAGTTTGAAAGGATCAGTTGTAGTTTGTTGTTTCTTCATTTTCAACAACATGTTTGCTTTTTCATGTGTCTCTTTTTACAGAAGCTTATTAATTTTGTATATATTGGTACGCACATCTTTCGAAATAGCGTTATTTCAATGGCATACAATGTTTCATTAAAATAATGCTCATTTCAATATTTTGCATCAATTTCATGTTTCTTTTGTTTATAAAAAATACTCTTTGTATTTACTTATTTATAAAAATAATTCATTCTTTCTGTTTAATATAGTAATATATAATATGATTCTTCTTTTTCAATATCATTCGTTTGGGAAAATATCCAATTTCTTTTGAAATACTGTCATACTGTTCGTTAAGCATCACAAAAAATGACAAAAAAGTGATAATTTTGATACAACATAGCCAGATATTTATATTGATTTCAAGAACAAGAGAGTCTTGAAATTGGACGCATATTTCGGCTTGATATTACGCTATGGAGTCATGCAACTTACTTTTCATAGAAGTATTCAAAGATCTGGTATAGTTTAAAACGGGAGATGTTTTACTTTTTGCAAAGATGGAATGAACAAATATTATCATATAATTATGTTCGCACTATATGATTAGACAGTAATGAAGAAACGATAGATGCAATTGTCTTTATGCGGAAAACGACTTTATACCACAGAACTAACATTAGTCTCAGCAACAACAGTTAAATATACATGTATATACCTAATATTAATAAAAACAGTTAAAGTGAATACATTTTTTTGCATTTTCCATTCAAAATTATTGTAAAAAATAATATGTGCAAGGAACAGTTACACAAATATCCGTTAAATGTTTTGAATTTAAAAGGAAATCAGGGAAGAGAAGTCTGTTTGCAAGCACTACTTTTGCTACTTTGATTATATAGAGGATATTTGTTTGTTTGTGTGTAAGATGAAATTTTATTTCATCGAGTGGGCTTTAAAACAGTATTCTCACGAGTGGCGTAGCCTGTACGCCACTCGTGAGAATACTGTTTTTATAGTTCACAAGATGAAATAAAATTACATCTTACAGAACAAACAAACAAATATTCTGTACGCCACTCGTGAGAATACTGTTTTTATAGTTCACAAGATGAAATAAAATTACATCTTACAGAACAAACAAACAAATTTTCTTTTTATTTTATGCTTAAAAACAGGTTAAAACGAAATTTCCTTAATATTTAAGTTAATATTAAAATCTGTTTTCCCCATTGAGAGCCTCAAAAAAGTCGAATTTCTCATTAAATACAAGAAGTCATGGGCTGAAAAATAAGTTCCACAATCAATGTTTAAAGTGATAGTATTCATTTTATTAAAAAAATTATGTCTGATCGCTTGTTTTAATAATAAAACAAACAATTCTAGTAGGAGAAAAAGTCCAACCATCTATCCATATTTCTGTTACTGACTGCGAATTTATATTAGATCTGGCTTTGTTAAATGTAAACGGCCGCCATTTTTAAAGTTGTGTATTTCACTGGAGGAAAATAATTGTGTTTGATTCAGAGGAATATCATTTGGATTTGTTAGTCATACACCTTTTTAAAAGAAAGAAAACTTATTTGAGGATTGTAACAGACAATAAATAAGTGTTGACAGATGTGTAAACATTCAAAAAAGTGGATAGGAAATTGGAAAACTTGGAAGCCTTACTAACGCTGGGTTGTTTACATATTCTTCGAGTGAAAGCTGCCGTTGCTTTTCAAGTTTTCATAAAGCATACGGCAGTTATTGCTCGTAGGATACTTAAATATTCCCAAAATGTCATCAAGAGCAGTTTTGCATGTTGAAGGAATGTATTTTTCAGACTGTAAAAATGAAACAAAAAATTAAAGAGACGATATTTGGTGATTGGTAATTTGAATGAATAGAAGTGACATACTGTAAGTTTTCTTCTTTTTATTAATTTTGATATGTAAGTTATTTATCAATTTCAGCTTTGCTTTTCTTTAAGCAGCCTGACATTGTCGGAATAGTCAGCAAAAATAAAATTGAGGTACCACATGGGGAAAATCTTAAAAAAGTAGTTTCGTCATTGAAAAGTGTGAAATTATATTTTGATAATTTTCACTGTGAAATTATCAAATATAATTTTCACGGATAAATCAGTAATCCACTGAAAAGCATAAAATAAATGTTAATTGCTTCTGCGAAATAAATTAATTTGAACAATAGAGAGTTGTTGAGTTAAAACAACTTGACGAATAATACATTATAATTAACAATTTATATGTTAACAATTATTATGGAATGGAATGTAACAAAAACACATGGAATTCATTTTAAAGAGATAAAACAAAAAGTATTAAAGTAAGATATAAGTAATTCAAAATTGTTTAAGTAAAAACATATATATGTAAATCCTATTTGTCAATCATCTACAAGTTAATCAAATTATACTGCACACATAATACATTCCAGAAACGTCAAAAAATGCTCACAAAACTCCGTTTGTGTACTCTACGTCTCATTTATCAATGTCATATTAATTGATTTTATATGTTACATTTTGTTTCTTGAAAAAGGGAAATACGTTTGATAAAACCGTATCAAATACACACTACTTGATAATAAACTAATTATTTGCTTACAAATGATATCTCATGAAAAAAAAGAACACGATAGAAATAAGTTATCACAGTTGTTATAAATGGAAATTGCGCATTAACAACGTAACGCATAGCATGATTGTACAGTCATATACAATTTCTCTTAATTTGATTCACAAATTCTGTTTTGAAAGTTTGTCATTGTATTGTTTATTGCCCCCTTTCCATGGCACCAATTCATATTTTTGAAAGATAAGTATAAAAATTGCCAATAATTGCAAAAAGGTAATGAACTTTTAACCAAGTCATTTTGCTTCAGCCAAATTTTAAAAGTCTACAATCATAAGCATGAGTACTTTGATTCGTTTAGTTACCTAACTCTATCGATTTATATTTATTCTTAGTAATAATTCTCTAACTGTTTTGATAACAATCTTTTCAAAAGATTTTTTTTATCAGATATGAATAAAAAAAAAAACCCAGACATATCGCTGTTTCTAGGCAATGAGATCATTGCTTTTGATTAATTTGAATTAATATATGCTGTTCATATGTTCAGACATTAAATGTCCCAATGACATATTTTGTTGAGTGTCACTGATATGGATTTCTTATTTTTGTTTATTTGTTTGGAACAGTGGTTTGTCGTATTACAGCAATGCAAATCACAACAGCGAATATAAGTCTTTTTATCACTTTTTTATCACTTGCCTTTTAACACAGAAATATGTTTGGTCTTTATTTTGATCTTACATATTCACCAAACATTTTTTAGTCTTTATTTTAAGTTTTCTTTCCTATATCATTACGTTTTATGGAGTTCTACATAGCTTTGGAGGGGGAATGGGTATTAATTGCAAAACATTCATTCCATTTGAGCCAATTTCATATTGTGTTTCTAGTATGTATAGTAAGAGTAAATATAAATTTGATTATGTAATTATCCAATAACGTTAAGAATGTTGCATTAAATTAAGTTTAGCACTAATTATAGATTAATGTAAATACAAATTTGATATCCATAATAAAGCAACTGGGATAGCATATGCACTTAATATATAATAAAAAAATAATTGATCAATATATTAGGTGGTAAAAGACTTCTCATTATTTTGTATAACAGGTATCATAGTTTTACATTTTTGCCTCTCAAAAAGAAAATTCAAGCTCATAGAAAGAAGTTTTAATTCCATCTGATCAGCATGACGTAATTAAGAAAATATATACTGATAATATATTGTATATTATATTTCCGCTTCAGCGTATCAGATATTTGCAAAGAACAATTATAAAAATGGATCTTGAGACACTTTCGTGCCTGAAGGATAAAAAGACAAAGGAATTGTATATGAATATCTTTATATGAATCAAAGCTAATCTGAAAAAGGACCTCTTCCTCCTCCCGGTAACGTAATATCGACCATTTGCTATAAAAAGGCGATGCTCTGTTACATATTTTCACATTTTTTTCTTTTAAGTACATATTCTTTTGAGAGTAATCTCCTCTTGTGAAGAATAAACCAATATTTCTGTGATAGATTTTATTCTCTATTAAGTGTAAAATGGTAGTGAAGAGGAAATGAATTATTTACAGAGAACTTGTAAAGTCACACGTCAAAGAAAATGAAATATTACCCTACTTTCAGACGTTTTCACTTTTCTCAGCATTTATCATTTGTATCAGCAGCAAGTGCGTATATAAATCATGTAGACTATAACATCATTTATAACGAAATATAGTATTTTATGAAACTGATAGGGGTTGATATGAAAACATCAAGCCAACTATTAAACATATTCCTATTAATATTTCGGATAAGTAGAATTTACTTGATGTGTCTGGTACTGGTGACGATAACAACACGAATGAGCTGTAAAGTCTCCAAATATACCGTCAGGAATGAGACAATGATGTAGCTTTGTACTGCCTTATTAAATTTTTGTTGGGGTACTATTGTATGTCAGATAATTATATCTCTCTAAACCCAAGATACAAAATGTTTGCTTATACTTAAACATGTTTTAACTGTGAACACATGATAAATGACTTTAAGAAACTAAGTCTCCTGATTGACTAGAGGCATTCCTATGTACATTTCCACACGATATGTGACGTTTTTGCGTGCGACATCAAACACAAACGCTATAAGCTTAACCACAGCGCATACAAATTAAAAAACATGCAAAGTAAGGTAACTTTCTAAAACGGTGTTTGTCTCACAGCAGTGCTTTATTTTATTACTTATCATGCGATTGTTTCAAAACAGACTACACATTATAAATATCACTTGACAATTATATACTTTGTATTAATTCTGAAATATTGCAGAATGTTGATCAAAGTTATTAAGTTATAAGTTACCTTATATTAAAAGTTTTAGGTTAGTAACAAAACTTGACAAGAATTATTTATTACAATAAACGACGATGAACAAATACCCGACGTACACATGGGAGAGAAGCTTTAAAACATATTTGAGATTAAACAAACCGTACATTACTTGCGTTTTCTTCTCTATGGACAGTTTATAAATCTATACAAAATGACAAAGTTGTCGTCTGCTTTATAGAAACATTATTCAGAAATAATGCAACAGGCACATTAGACATACTAAATTATAAGCAGACATGCCAAAATTGCACAAAAAAAAATATGAATGCGAAGTCATATCTGCATAGTAGCGATGTACATTTATGAAATATTCTTCGAATTTGCAACTTAATCTTCGCTTATAATTCTAATTGAACAAAATATAAAACCATTAACCAAAATTGTAAAAAACAAATAACATTTCTACATTCACAATGCGATCTTGATTGTTTCTGTCTAACAGTTAAACCATTTCTGATATTGACTGAACGCGCGATAGACAGCCAATTAATCTTTCCACCCCAAATTTACCACAAAATGACACTGTTATGCCCTAGTAAGGTTTACAAAATTATTGAAAAATGACATTAAGATATTGATTGATGCCTTGCTTATGTCATAGACTTGTATTTGGCAAGGTTTCTTTTACTTGAATGAGGAAAGATTGGATACCATTTTTGTACCATGCTTTTTATGCCTTTTCAATTATTTACTGGATTTCTCATCAGAACTCGAAAGTGCATTTTCTCCGTAAACTGGTGAAATGGTAAAAGCATTTTATATAATAAACGGGATATTGTGGCAAAAACATATTTTAATATGTTTGCTGATGTTTTGTTTGCCTTAACATAGTTGCATTCTTGTGTAACTGTTTTTCTTTGAATTGAACCTGAACACTTTATATGGACCGAATTCAGCCTGCTGTATATTTTGTTTTGTCTTACATTAACAATAACAGGGACTTGTTACTGCGCGATTACACATTTCTGTTGTATTGTTCGTGTGAACTCATTTCTTATTATGTGTCTGGCCGAACAATAGACACGTCAGTGACTATGTACAAGTTTTATACTTGTTCTAAATGATAATATTGCATGGGAAATAATGATTACAGAAAGATTTCGGAAGTGATATTTCACGACTTAAAATAACAGAATGAATGGTAAGGTAGCAAAATATTTAATATCATAATATTTGGACATTGGATTTTGAATAAATCCTTATTTTGTAAAACAAAATTTAATGTTATGCCGTGCATTGTGTTCATATTCTATAATCTCGGTTTTCGCATTCTCATAATTAGTCATGTGTGATGTGATTTTAAATGACAGATAATTCAAATGGAAGGACAGAAAATACCATTAAGAAAATAAATTAATTTCTCCATTTCTACATTTTTGTAATAAGACCAATTTGCGACCTTTTTAGAACAATGATCATAATGCCTTTATACTGTAAACCAATATGCGTATTTGCGACATATATTTCAAGGTTTATCTTACGATACGAAACACCAGTTGAGAACAAGAAACAATCGCTAAAGGATTCTGTGATTGATTTAATTCTCTAATAAGTGACAAAAGAAAGCTGAGAGGAAATGAATAATTTACAGAGAACAGATCATGGGAAATGATGATTGTTGCCCTTCCATAGCTTTTACTGTCTGTGAATGTAGTAACTTGCTGTAAACTTGCAATCAAACCTCATTAAAGTTATTGGTATAACATTTAATACTACTTTGATGATAAAATGAATCAACTTTATATTAATTTTGTCGAATGTGTGCAAAACTATAGCAAGTGACATTTTTCTGAAACGTTTAAAACTAGTAAAAAGTAAAAAAAATGATTTCATTTCTAGAACGAAATACATGACTATACATCTATATATAAGGTATTAGGGTTTTTGTACAAAATCTATGCACTACAATAAACATCGTTGCATAATCTACATAAGGAAATGGTTTGTGATAGACCTTACATCTACCCCGACAATAATTATTTTAAATAGAAAAATAAACAATTGCTCGCGCTATCGTTGATGTGAGATTTCATTTTAGTCTACAATTCTATGTAAAAGGTGAACAATTTCGCCTAATCTGTCAGATACAATTTACAGAAGTATCGTATCACGCACATTGCACAGGCAATCGTTAATGTATGATATATTAGCATGCAATACCAAGCCGCTGATATTGCAAAGCTTACAAAAGTTGTTAAAAATTACTCTTCCAAAACAATTTGTACGTAAAATATATCAGCTTTAACATGTTTGTTTTTCTATATCATGCATAATGTACAGCCTTGTGATGACGACACGGAATTGTTCCACTTTAAAAAAAAAGATTTTTAAGTCACACACCTAACAAAACTCCAAAACAAAGCATGCTAATCAAGGCAGGACTATAAACATTTATTGAATCAAGTGCTTACTAGAATCTAGATTTGTCATTCGGGTGCCTCACATTTAAAAGTTAGATCAAGACTTCTATTAACACGATTTATGTTATTGTCAACATATAATTTTGATGTCATCGAGCTTACCTAATAATATCGTCAATATGTATTCTTGGTCATGGTTGTAAAGATATTTGTTCAGGTAGTAAGGACACATTCTCACAAAGGGATTCAATTTCAATTTTAGGACTGAATAACTGCTTCTACTACAAATAGAATGCAATATCCATATATTAATGTGATGGGACATAAGGGCAAATTAACTTTTAAATACGTCTGATTATTTGGGTATTATTTTCTCAGTTTCAGAAGTCTTATTTTTCGTTGAAATGAATATTTATGGTTGTATAGTTATATTTACAGAATTCAAAGCAACATCAATTCAGTGGCATAAATTTATAACACAGAAATACCAAATTATAATTACAAAAAAATTCCATCATTTATGCATTTCTTTTTCATTTAGAGAAATGTAATAAAAATGTCATTTACCATCATGATGTTTTAAAGGATTATGATAGTATCATTATGATATGGTTGAAAACATTCTTTCTCTTTACTAATAAAAGATAAATAAAGGTTCATTTTATTTGCCTAGCATGTCGTAAGCTGATATTTTAGAAAGAATATAACAAGAATATGCGTTGCTTTTTAATATGAAAAATGTCTTTATATTGAAAGCGTATGTCAATAGTTATATTGCATTCTGCTATTCATTTTTTCAAGAGGAAATCAAATAAAATTGAAGTATTCTCTTAAATTGGATCTGTATTGAAATAAATGCAAACACAAAATGATTGTTTTTATGGAAATTGTTTCAAATTAGTCTGTTAATTTAGTAATAAATTTGAGTTTTGAATTGACGTCTTTGTTTCTAAAATCATCGCACATCTGGTACGGTACAAACAATTGAGTACAAACAATTGATTTCGAGTTAACGGCCTATTGTGCAATTGTTCCACTGATTAATATTGTGATACTGCTTTACATTTAGAGGCAATATAAAGCCACCAAATTATACAAATACAGCATTTTATAATTATTTGCCTGTTCTATCAAATCTTTCTAAAATATTTTGAAGATTTGTGGTTCTTTTAGAGTGGCAAAATATGATTGCATTTGGTCTTGAAATTAGATCGCATAATGAACTTTTGAAAACAAGAGAATGTTGTTAAGTTTTTTATTTTAAACTTATTCTGGTAGAAAATAATGACTGAAACAAGAAGCAATGGCGAATCGTTTCAAATTTTAAACAAACCAGTCAGATAGCTAGCGTTATTGATTCTGCCAGGATACCTAGGGGCTAGTCAGTAAAGCAGTGCAAAAGGTCTGAATTGTCAATTGTACTGTCAGACACATTTATCAGAAGCAGGGCAACACGCACATTTGACATGTAATAGTAATGTAGTAATTGTATGATAAGTTAGCATGTAATAAATACGTTATGTTACGAGATATTAACTTAAAGACGTTTGTTTTTCAAAAATGTGTGATATACTGTCCAACAATTTTTCCTTATAAAAGTGGCACCGAATAATGGATCTACTAACAATCACAACGGTCTTTCACATTTTTGTCAGACTCGGTCCGACGGACACGTTCATAATTCTGATGAAAAGTAACAATTCTAATTAATTAAGCCTTTAATAACATTAGTTCCTTCCTTTTCGTATGGTGATACTACAATTTTGCATGTTGTGCAATGTTTATCTTTTAATGCGTTTTGCCAACAATGACTTCCGATGCATTCACCCTCGCCCTTCGTAGTTTGTAGTATGGTCATTTTAAATACGAGTCTTCTAAATCTGGATATGATACTAAAAGATATAGATTATAAATGGAAGGTCTTGTTGACACTGTCTACCCTTGTTGTGGAAAAATATTTGTCTTTAGACAGTGTGCCAGGTTTATTGAAGCACTTACATGGCCAACAGTGTTCAGCAGTCCTTTGTTTTATGAAACAAAGTTCTATACACTATAGATCTTCAACATCTGTAACTGATATTTTGGCAAGCATTGGTTCTCACTTTGAAAAGACATTGATAGATGATATAAACGAAGTAAAACACATTGCCTTATTAGCTGACCAGTCAACAGCTTAGGCAGTCAACACAGAGTGTGCTGTGCTAATTCTACATCTGAAAGTTGGCAGTCAAATTATTGATGATCACTTCCTCGGGATGACATGGATGAGGAATAGCAAAAGGTCTGATGCTGAAACGCATTTTAAGAGTGAGAACGATTTGTTAGGGAAGGGGATAGACATTTACAAAGTGATGTTGAGTTTGATGAGTGTAATACCATGAGTGATGTCAAAAAGGTAAGTTAGGCAAGTGATTTATACAATATGAATTTTCGAAATGTAATCTAAAATTAATTTGTAAAAGAATTTGAAAATATCTATGTCACTATTGTGATGCTGAACCCACTTTCAATGCCTGTCGAATACCAACTTAATGCATGACATACATTTAAATGGATACATTGTATTTTCATTATGGGTAAAAGTGAATTAGAAAATGTTTAAACATTTATAAAAAGTAGATCTAATAAAATGGCAAGGTTGATATGATGGTGATAAAAAATATTTGATTTTATTTTCATTTCTTTCTTGTGCAGGAATCAGAATACGTTTCAGACACAAGATCCCGTATATAATTCCATATATAATAATTGCAGAAGTCAACGTTTAGCAATTTGTGTTAAGCACTTGATCAAAGACTTCTCTGTGTTTGATGATGTGGTTTCTATGCTGATGCTAATCCTTAAGCTTTTTGACAACTCACCACAGAAGTTTGCAGTATTTATTTATGGGATTTATGATAAATTCTGATCAATTTACAGTTAACAAGTATATATTTCATGTAACATGATATCGATACACTTGACCAACTTCCTAACACAAAGAGAGAGCCCCGAGTTGACTAAGAGATGCATCGACAAAAATCACAACTGTCGCTGTTCTGTTCCTTAAGTTCTTAAGCTTCTACGGCCTGTCAACATTTTACGGGAAAATATCTTCAAGAATCAGTATACTTCTACAGTGACTGAATATAGAACAAGTTGATATATTTCAATGTCTTTACAATGAAATAATCAATCTCTAAAAGGTTTAGTAATTAATATTGTTGTTCTAGTCCTTTTTGGTAGTTGGTTTAACTAGTGAACAAATCATTTGACTGATATCTAGAAACATGATTATTACCTCAGTCCTGAAATTGATAGTAGATTTCTATAAAGAGTAACAAGCAACTTATTTTTAATGTATAGTTTTTAATAGTAAATGTTGGTAGATATACCTATTTCATGACAGATCAGTTCAGAGCTATTCAACATGTACCAAATGAGCTACAGTTCCCTAAGACAATTGAACTGTTTAAGGAGATTGGTCAAAGGACTGTTTACACATAACGACTTCGGTAATTATAGTAATTATATTGTGAATAATCACTATAATAATTAAATTTATTACAGTGTTTTGAGTCTTGTCATGCTTTATCAAGCCTGCAGTTTTAAACTTCATATCTTTGATCAATGATAATTCACAGAGCAGCTTAATGACACATAACTATGATACTGGATTACAAACAAGACATTTAGTTCTAGTCAGCCGAAAATTATATGTTTTACTACTTAATAAGATATTCACAATCTGAAGTAAAAATATTTTACATTTTTTATGCTCCCCGAAAAATTTCGGGGGAGCATATAGTCGCCGGGTCGTCTGTCCGTCAGTCAGTCCGTCCGTCCGTACGTACGTCCCGAATTCGTGTCCGGCCCATAACTTTGTTACTTGAAGTCAGATTTTACAACTATTTCACAGAAATGATCTCGATATTGAGATGACGTGTCGTGTGCAACATTTGGGTCGCTACCTTGAAGGTCAAGGTCACAGCATGACCTTGCAGCAAAATCGTGTCCGGCCCATAACTTTGTTATTTGAAGTTGGATTTTACAACTATTTCACAGAAATGATCACCATATTGAGACGATGTGTCGCGTGCAACATTTGGGTCGCTGCCTTGAAGGTCAAGGTCACAGCAAGACCTTGCGGCAAAATGGTGTCCGGCCCATAACTTCATTATCTAAAGTCGGATTTTACAATTATTTCACAGAAATGATCACCATATTGAGACGACGTGTCGCTAGCATCATTTTGGTCGCTACCTTAAAGGTCAAGGTCACAACATGACTTTGCAGCAAAATCATGTCAGGCCCATAACTTCGTTATTTGAAGTCGGATTTTACAACTATTTCACAGAAATGATCACCATATTGAGACGAGGTGTCGCGTGCAACATTTGGGTTGTTTTTACACTTTGAACTTTGTCTGTGGCATAATTTTGACACTACAAGAGGTAAACCCTCCTGTGTCCAACACCTATACGGGGAGAATCACACGGTTCAACCGGCTCTTGTTTAAGAACGGACGAGTAGTATGCTTTATTTTACAACAATGCACTTGCAGTTCTTATTTCCTCCCCCGTATAGTACGCATTTCTGTTACTTGAACATTGCGCTTAAGTGCATATGATTACAGGGAATATATTGGATAGTTCCATCACTATATACATGCATCCAAATAGATCTGTCAACACTTGTTAAGGGATATTGTTAATGAAATTGCAAACACCGTTTGATTGTTGCTGATTTTTTTCCGAAGGAATCGTGACCCAATTATCAACCTCAACTATGAAAACTATTTATTTAGGACATTAAAGTGTTATAAATGGTTTTCTTGTATAGAAATACTTATACACAACACAACTCCTTGAACGTGTAAAATATTTTCCATATTTGAGCATATATATCGACAGATATTTCTTGCCGATTGGAAGAGCACTTAAACCTTTGTTATCAACGGCACTGTGACATTTACAAATATCACCAGCAACAATATTTATTTCGTGACGTGTTAAAATGGAGAAACATCTTGGTTTCGAGTGCGTAGCTCTAAAAAGTGCACTGTAGGTCGTTTAAAAGTTTATAATTAATCCCTCAGGCCTACTTCCTTTGTAATTATATAACTACTTAAAGGGACTCCACTGAGGTTTAAAAGCCAAAACATAACATTTTAAATTATTACATAAATGAGCCGGGTCACTTTAAACAGAAATATAGGCAAAGAAATTTAAGAAATATACTTTGAAATAAATTGAAAATCGTATTTTTATGCTTTTCTTAACCCGATTTGAATGAAAAGCGTTTAAACGCTTTTAATTTTGAGTTTTGAGTCATTTTTTTATAATTTGAATAATGATTCTGGAAAAACGAAGCTCGTATGCGAATTATCTTAAAAAAATTTCACAAAAATTAGTGGTCTAAACCTACATTATATAGTACATTTATCTGGAAAAATTTTTTTCAGTCCCATCATGTCAAAAAACCTCAGTGGAGTCCCTTTAATACCGTGCAATACTCGTATCATACAACACACTGAAAGACAAGAATCTATTTCCTAAATAGGAAAGGATTATAGGATGTCCATAGTATCTTAGCATCATAAAGGAAACACGACAATGAAGCAAGAGAAAATAATTAATGACGTTAAGAATACGTTGTCATGTTAGGACATCTGATATTGTCGTTATCATTTTTCATTTAAAGAAATACTTTTGGTCGAAGAATAAAACACAAATGATTTATTTTCGAGAGGATCAGTTATAATTTGATGTTTCTTTCTTGATGATGTTTTCAATAACATTCTTGCCTTTTCATGTACTTATTTTCATAGGCTTTGATTAATTATTATTTTATATATTGGTATATACACAGTTGTTAAGAGATACTCGTACATCTTTCAAAACAGCGTTATTTCAATGTCATACAATTCATTATAAAACAATCTCCATTTCAATATTTTAATCAATTTAATATTGTTTGTTGGTCAAAAAAAGTCTTTACTTTTATTTATTCTGTTTATTTTAATATGATTATGAATCTTCTTGTACAAAATCATACAGTTGGATTAATATCCCGTTTCTTTCTAAAATTAAGTGTCATATTGGTAGATATCAAATTTCGTTTCAAAATATAGTGTCAAACTGGTAAATATCCAATTCCTTTTCAAAATTAAAGTGTCATTTTGTTCGTTAAGCATAACGAAAATGACAAAAAAGTGATAGTTTAGAGACAACATAGCCATATATCTGTAATGATTTCTGCCTTTAAATTGAAAGCATATGTCGGTTGGATATTATACCTTCAAGTAATACATTTTACTTTTCTTAGAAGTTTTCAAATAAAGTTCGAAATACAAATTAATTCCTTTACATATATTGCTTCAAATTCATCTGCTAATTAAGTTGTAAAGTTAAGATATACACGAAATTGTTGGTATTAACATTTTTACACAATGCATGGACGCTCTTGTTGTTTGGGAATGTATTCATCTTGGCCATTAAAAAAAACAACAACAAAATCTTATATTGTATGGCGTAGTTATTTGCAAATTTTTGTTTCTGATAAAGATGGAATGACTAATATTACAACATGTATATATTTTCACAATCTAATCTTAGACAATATTATAGAGACAATAGATAAAATGGTATATATATCCTTTCTAAAAAACGACTTTACACCACACAACTAAAATTTGTTTTAGCGACAACGGTCATAGAGAAATACCTAATATTTATTACAAAATAAAGTTAATATATTTTTTTTTCAAAATAATATGGGCATAGAACATTAATAATGTTTTCTTTTCACTTATAAAATTTAAAAGGAAACAATGTGAGGGGCGTGTTTTGCGCGCATATAACCAAAACATGCACAATTGATTTCGAAAAATAAAATCAAAAGTGTAATACTAAGAAGTACCGCAAAACTGTTAAGAAAAACACATATTTTTCAATCACATTGAAGTTAAATTTATTGAAAGTGCATACATTATATATTCCAGTAACGTCAATAAAACGATCACGTTAAATAGTCTCACTTGTCTATGCCATAGTATTGCTTATTAAAGCATCAGGAAGTAATGCTCTGATGAAACGATTTAACTTGCATGGCAATAAAATAATAATCTGAAAATCTCTTAATATTTGCCTTAAAAAGAAAGCATTTTTTGAAAAAAAGTAGAATGTTCCATGCAATTTAATTCAGGGATACTTTTAACCGTTTAAAATACATATATAGTTCAATCCTATACTTAGTTAGTGCTTTGAAATGATAACTCATAAAAAATAAACAACACGAAAGAAACAAATTATCACATATGTTATAAACAAAATTGCACATGATTGTACATTCATATAGATTTGCTTTGAATTTTATTCGCAAATTCTGGTTTGAAATTGTCCTTGTATTGTTTACTGCTACTTTTCTTTATCGCACGACTATATATATTTCAAAAACATATATAAATATTGTTAAAAGCAGAAGGTTAATAAAGTTTTTATTATGGTATGCTTATAGATGAAATATTTGTGCAAAATAAATATTTTCATTATTCCGTATCTTTACTGTAAAAATTTATTTTTCACTACAGTGAAACGTGCGTATTTTCACTGGTATCTTGCTGGGCTAGATTTTCTGAATTCAGCCAGCACACAAAATTTAAGGGAAAGTATTTACATTGTTTTGTCAAAACAAAAAAGAAAAAAATGTGTATATCATTCTTTTCTTTAAATACAGGATTTTGTGGCAATTTCACTCGTGGCTACTGCCACTTATAAAATATTTATTTTCATACCACTCGATGAAAACAAATCCTGTATTTTAGAGAAAAAACTTGAATTATACTCTTTGTATGAGTCATTTTGCTTCATTCAACTGTTAAAAGTCTGCAATCATAACATTGAATACTTTGGTTTGTACAGTTACCTAACTCTATTGATTTGTATTTCTTCTTAAGAATACTTCCGTTTTGTCATTGATAACACTCTTTTCAAATGAAAAAAATATTTATATCAGTCAAAATTTATCAGTCATAAAGAAAAAACAGAGATAACAACTTTGTTAAAAGGCAATAAGCTCATTCCTTTTGATTAATTTGAATTCACATATGGTGTTCGTATGTTCAGACATTTTACTGTTCCACCGACATTTTGTCGAGTATCACTGATATTGATTCATTTTTGTTTGTTCGTTTGTCAGGAACAGGCATTTGTCCTATCAGAGCGATACAAATCTCAACAGCGGATATGAGTCATTTTATCACTTTAAATCAGTTGTTTTTTAACACAAAAATTTATTTTGAGTTTGTACTCATATATCAAGAATGTTTAGTAAATATTACCCGCTTTCATCAGAGATAAACGCCTACGTATAAAAGTAAGGATTTAATCCAGAAAGACAAAACAAAAAATGTATAAAACTGTTTGTTTAAATAACCTTTTGGAATGGCTTAACCTTTACGAGGAAATCTGAGACAACGAATATATTCAAAATGAATAACTTTCAGGCATCATTCTTGGGCATGATCTAACTGTGTCATAGGAACATGATTAGAAACACATTACCCTTTTTTATCTTTGTAAGAAAATAAGCCGAAATCATATGAGCAACATATGTTGTACTTTTCGCTTCCTCTTCACAGACGTTTTTACAAAATGCCACAAACAAATAGAAACATTTGACAGTAATCTTTCCCCAGAGATAAAATAATGAAAAATTGGTATTGAATATTTTGCGGAAAGGGAGCACTTTTTATATAAAAGCTAATGCACATAGACCACTTCCTTGTTATATAATATTCAGACTTTTCCAATGGCTATATATTAAGCAATGTACTTAGTGATACACTCTGGAGAATGACACCATCTTAATTTATAAAGATATTGTAATATTTATGTAAGCCAACCCACTGATACGCGGACCATTTATGATTACAGTTATGTTCCTATCGTACATTGTATAATATACATTAATGAACACTTTTTACACTTACCATCAAACCATTTATATATGATATTATGAACTTAGTAATGCATTGTATCATGCCATCCACACAGGATAATGATAATCTTTTGTAAAGCTATGTTTTATATGTTGAACTTAGTGATCCACACAGACCATCCTATTAATATATACACAGAGACCTAATATATACGTATACAAAATTATTAGGTTGCCAGCAATGAAACGATTAAAGTAACCCAGGAAGGGTTTATACTTAAACTGAACGTATATAGCTAACATTATGCAAACACTAACACACAAATAAACTGAAAACGAATTATTTGATGCAATTTATTTTAATGTCAGAGGAATACATCTAGTTTAGCATTACAAATAAAGACAAAAATAAAGAACAGGGATGGTATATACTATCCATTTATCACAACGGAGGTGTTTGGATAAAATGCTTGTGATGGGAACCTATTTTGTTGATAAATAATAATTATGCCAACACGCTCCATATTATTTCCCATTAAAACAGACAGGACTGACGAGTGATTTAATTCTTGATATATACACCGCATAAAAAAGGAATGCTTACGTCAAATATAACGTCGACAAACCAAATAACCACATGAAAATTATTTCCACGCTCAATGTAGTTCAACATATTTTAAATCGAGTCACTTTTATAGATTTTCTTGGATATTCATTTTTCTTGCGTTGTAGTGTAGTAATTCCAGATTTATCGTTCATATTCTTTGTTATGAATCAATCATGCCACTCGACCTTCCTGTTAATATTCATGTAAACTGTCCATTATTCTTATACAACGCACACACTCAAAATTGATATAAATTTTTTAAATATATAAATTTTTGAAATAAGTCTATGTATAAGTTACACAACAAAACGTCATTTTATACTTCAAAAAGCTTGTGCCAATGTTTTTTTGTTTTTTAAATTTTCAAACATATTTCAAAATAAAACTAATTCTAGTTTCAGTTTTTGACATTTTATTGATCGATTTTAGCGATTTTTAATGTTTCAAACGAAGTGTGATATTAATGTATTACTTTAGTGATTTTTCTCCTACATCACTTTTTCTCTTTGAAGATCGATGAAACAATAAATTGGTAATTTGCAAAAGAAAAGATTAAAGACGTAACATTAATTTATTATATCTGAATAAGTATACTTATATACTAATAATAAGATAATGTGATACCATTGAATATATTGTAATAATATGTTTGCCCGTAGCGTCTCGATGCTCTTTAATTATTACCTAATTGTCTGGTGGGAAATTGTTGGTAATTTGTCATAAATCCACAAGAGTAACGTACGGATTATTTATTAAAGCCCCCAAACATATTTTATTTCTATAATGAAAGAATATTTTTATTGGACATCAAATGCAACATATTTAGTTCATATAAACACAACGTTTACTTATAACACTTTCATCGTCCAAGTCTTTTCCTGCTTCGCGTACTGTGATATAGAAATTTGGCCGCGACCCGTAACGATTATACGTAAAACAGTTGTTTTTTCCAATAGCTAGCCATGTTTGTGGGTAAAATGTTATTAATTTCGAGGCTATCAGTTTTGCAAAATTTTTCAAATTTTTCCCCCCCCGCTAATTAGCATTTTCTCCCTCAGAAATTTTGTTAGGGGGTTTTTGCTATGGGTTTTCCCTGAATTTTTTTCGTAAACCCTAATTGTGAAATCGATTATTCCGTTTTTTTTACCCGGTTTTTCCCGTTTGTCATAATTTCTTTTTGGCTTACTTTTTTGGGGGTTTTTACGCCTTTTTCCCCCCTTACCTCCCTTTTAAACCCAATTCAACCCGTGTGGGAGCCCTTTTAAATTCCCCAAAGGGTTTGGAAAATGTTTTTCGGCCCCCTATAAATACGTTTTAATATATCTAACTTTTAAATTTTTATAAAAGGCTTTTTTAAAAATTTTCCATGCTTTAAAAAATCATTGGCCCTGTTCAAAATTTGAAAAAGAATGAAATTTTTGGGATAAAAATTGTTTTCATTGGGAAATGTGGGCATTTTTCCCCAAGTATGTTTTAGGGTTTTTCCGTTTCTTTTTTCCCCCAATTAAAGGTTTTGTCCCGTTAAGAGCTGGTAAAAATTTTTTTTTATAAAAAATTATTTCATGGTGTTTTGGTTTAAACAAATATTTTAAATAAAAAACCTATTTTTTGCCAAACAATTTTGATTTTTTAAACCCATGGTTTACTTTTAATTTTAATAAAAAGTTAGGTTTTCCCCGGTTCATTTTTTTTTTAAAACTTCCCTAAATTTTTAAAGTTTTGGAAAACCCTTTAAAATTGCTAAAATTTAATGGTTTAATCCCAAATAAAAACACAGAAACATTTTATCTAACAAAACCAACAGGAATGGAACGCGCAACAATGTCAGCTGTTCCAATCAATATAGATAGACCTTTCCATTAATTTGTGTTCACATATGGTATACGCTGTTCTGAACACATGTGTACCACTCCGAGATATCAAAAAATGATTTATATTTTTATTATTTATGTAAGAAATGCTCTTGGTAGACTGAACATGTTTTGTATTTTCTAAGAGTACAAAGCAGAAAATACACATTTGACGAAGCAGTCAATATAATTATACACATTTATTTTCTGACCTTTAGAACCATAGATTTTTTAATCTCTGTCACTGATAAGAAATCACCCTCGAGTATCACGCCAGCAAAAGTAGCATTTGTTTTCATCGTAAATAACACATTACAAAAGCAGTAAACAAATAAAAAAGTTTTCATTATTTACAGTTTATTATACAAAATGTATTTCGTCACAATTATACAATTTTGCCTTAACTGTTAATGCCACTTTGTAATTGCAAAATGTCAAGAACATTTATTTGTACACAACAGCGTAGATTTTTTTTTATAAATTTGTAAAACTAAACTCTTAAAGTCGCATTTCAATTGCGATATGTCTGCCACAGCCAGAGACATTTTATATCAAAACAGACTTACAAGTCAACAATGTCTGAAGATAATTCCAAATGGCTTGCATAAATCTTAAAAGTTGAATTGAAATGACATTAAGTGGTTTTAAAACACAGACAGCATAATACATATTAAGCACTACATGAAATACAAGGTTAGATTGTTAAAATACGTTTTCTTAAACAACATATTGCAATAAAACGGCTATTCACAGACAATTTATATGTTTATTTTGATAGCAATAACAAGTAAAGAATGATTGGGCCAAGTTTAGGGCAATATATTGTGTGAACTTTTAACATGATTGTAACGTTTAAAATTAATACACACACAAAATAAAAATATGTGCTCATTGATTTCGTTTTCAAACTTTCTTTACCAAAAGTCTTCTATTAGCTAAATTTCAGTGTTATGAAGATCTCAGTTGTCTTGTAATTGAGATATGCCAGTGTCTATTGAGCGTTTTTGTGTTTACCAGCGACATTTTATGTCAAAACAAGCTAATAATGTCTGAAATTTATTCCGAATCTCTATCTATAAAATTAAAAGAAACAACATTAAATGGCTCTGAAATACAGACCCACATTAGCATTAAGTCTAAAGAGTATTTGAAGGAAAACATTCCGAAATGTGATTTGACAGAGAGCATATTATTGTAAGAAAACATTTATCTATTTATAGTTAATACGATGGCCACAACGATTATAAATAATGAGACTTAGTGAAAGTAATATCATTTTACTCTTTATTAAAATAATGATAGTACGATAAATATTTGGTTAAAGTATAGAAAGCAAACTATTGAGATGATTTCTAAGAAGACAGTCATATTTTGGACACATGTTGAACACTATGTTTGATCAAATTAAAGTACTACAACAGATAAACTGTATAATAGGTGTCGCTATAACAGTGATCATCCTAGCCTTCATTATCATTGCTGGGCGTACTGGCTAAGAGGTAAAGGCCATTGACATTTAACCACTTGTCCTTCATCCGCCAAGGACTTTGGATTCTTTCACGGAATGTAGTTAATCAGGTTCTCGGTCTTGCCTGAAATAACCGAAATCTTCCTCCAAAAATAAAGCTTGGTACTAGACCTTAATTGTGTTGGTGCAATGTAAAACCAAACAATGAAGTTCATTATCAATGCGACATTGCCAAGTATTTAAAGAAATTAACGTTGACGTTAAAGTAGTATTCCTATGCCAGATATCAACATTGTTAAATTACACCAATTATATCTATATCATAGAATCTGGATCTATTAAATTTTTGAAAATCACAGGGAAAATCGTGGGCTATCTATGAAATGATTTGTCCAGTATAAAAATGTTTGGGTGACATCTGTTTAGCTATAAAATAACATTTTTACGCGGGCATTTATTACATTTACCGACTTTTCATACATGTAGTTCTAGGTTGTGCACATAATTATGTATATACATAAACACGATAACTTGCAATATGATACACGAAAGAACGTTATATTGCTTTTCAAATATGAAAAAAATATTGGTCTGCATCGTCTACATTTTTGAGTTTTGATTTTTTTTTATTCTAGGTGCAATGTTTATCCGACCGGGTATCTTACGCCGTGACTGCTTTGTTAGATTCTTGATTTTGTTTTGTAATTTGGTACTAGAAATGAAACTGAATTTGAAACTGTTTGATTTAGACATATTTATTCCCGAAAGTATATATAATGTACATACAAATACATAACAAACAAACAAAATATTTTACACAATGGAAAAGGATGAGAATGAAAGACAAGTCTTATAGAATTCTTCTCCTTTGGTGAACTATATGGTTGGTCTTAAATAAGTTAATAGTAAGTATATACTAGACAAGGGAATACGTATTAAATATACACACATATAAATATATATTTATATATAAAATTATAACTAAAAGTAGATGTCTGAAGTGTAAGAATTTATATAAAAGAAGAAAACAAAATAGTGGGAAAGAGAAGAAAAGGGTGAGAGAGGATTATAGTCTCAATAAGAATGGAGGTAAATAAATCTTTCGTTTTTTCTATATAATTGTGTACATTTGTAAATATAATAACTGTCCTGGTATGTAAGAGATGGGTCACCATAGAGAAGTCTGTTTTCATTGGTATCAAATAATTCATTTCGTATATTCAAAATAGTAGGACACTTCTTCATTAATCACATTCTTAAATCACTTGTATCAAAATACGAATTGTTCATCTCAATTCTAATTGGTTTTTAAAGTGACATTATGCCCATTTAACTGCTAATGTTGAGTACAGTGGCAAAAGTCTACATTTTGCCATAATTGTATTCAATTTTATATTTTACCAATCCATTTGTCCCATGGACATTCTCATATCTATCGTTCGGTATGTCACCAATAATTGGTCATGCAATTTAATAATAGTCAGTCTTTTGAAAATACTTTTGTTACACTAACTCAATTCAATTTGACAACGAAAAAAACAAAAAACAAAAAAATATCACTTTAACTCATACCCGTAATATATAATGTATTCAGAATTATGATAACAATGCATTATAGTGGTCTTGAATGATCATATTTGAATATACATAAAATGAGTAAAGCCAAATACCTTTGCAGACTTATACATATTATATGTAATCATATTTTTAAAATACAAAAACTACGCATTTATGAATGACAGTATTTAATTCCTGATTAAAAACAATTATTTTCTCTAAAGAATTACTAAATCAATCATTTGAACTACTAGGATTTTAACGAAAACAATGCGGGAAATGTTTACAGACCGGTCATTATGAAATCACCACCTCTGAAGTAGCAATTTATATAAAGCTTTAGAAAATCATTCAGAATCTGTGAACCGAAATTTAACAGAAACAAATGGTTATGTGAGTGACACTGTCATGATAAGTAATAAAGGAAATTGGAGATTTAGTCCTTTTAATATTCTATTAGTATTCGTATATCCTCTCCCACGCAAAGCGTGAGGTATGAAATGGCAATCGATAACGGGGGACAATAAATCGACTTAGATACATGTATTCTGGAATTGAAACATTTTGTTATTTAAGGGATAAAGACGTGGTAGAAAAGACAACAGGTCATTGTCGGGTTATACACAAATCATCAGTTTATTGTTTAATATATTAAGGTAAAAAAAAATATAACCTAACTGTTTAATGTATATAAATTGATTGCAATAGAAATTATCTGTAGCTTTGAGCAAATTAAAATAAAATGACTAAAATGTTTTACGATTAACTAAATAGAATAAGAAAAGATGGACTAGATAACTGTATTAACAAATATATTCATACATACATTCAAATCTTTTGTAGTTGTTGATAAAATGAAATTTTGCCAGCAAATATAATATTATTTTAATGAAACTTTATCGATTTTGTTACTGGCAGGTTTTTCATTGGTTACAATTTTATTTAAAATTGAACATTGTCCAATTCAAATTCCTTGTACTTTAAAATGCTAAAGATTTGAATATATACATGTATTACTGAACATTCATTTGAACGATTGGAAATCATCATCATTTCATACCATACAACTATTGCTTGTTAAATTGTCTGCTAAATTGTCGTCAATTTTGCCGCATATTTTGGTCATTTCCCGTCGGTCAATCAACCTCATTGGATCCATTGGAAAACCATTTAATACCCATATCACCACAAGTGACCGACTGCTAATGATATCTGATATGGAAGACAAATGATCGTAAGATTCAATATCCGGATTCAGTTGTCATGGAGAAATTACGCCTCACCTGATGATCAAACCAGCGACCTTTTGATAACTAATAACTAACCCGACTGAACAAAGAATTGTTTAATGATAGTAAATTTTCAATTTCATTAATAAAGATTGATTTTTCCCTCAAATCGTGCATTTTTGTCAATTTAAAATTGACTTGTAAATTTTTCGATAAGTAAACATTATTAAAAAAAATATCTATGCTATGCTAACACTCATGTACAGATGTACAGGCATATCAGACGTTACCGTCGCAGGTTGAAGTTTCACCCCATCAAAATATTACTAAAGATATGTATGTGCTTAAAACTGCACTGTCCGGAAAAATAGAATGTGAATGTCTGGTATAAGTTTAGCCTGATTGACTTCAATAACCAATGAATAGTCAGGACTGTTATTTCAACGACGATATTGCCGACAGTTCTGCGATTATTTACTTACTTAAGTTTGCTTAAAGTTAAATTAGTGTTCTTCTTTAGCTACATAAATTCTAAATTAAGTATATATTGTATGTTTTTTAGTTGTCTAAAGTTCCTAAAGTTTATTTTTTGCAGTCATACTTCCGGGAAATATCTCTACCGTAGATCATTTAAACAAGTGTGCTTGAAATATATAGTTAATGTATGAAACCATTAGCTTTTGTCGTATCATTGGCAGAGGTATACAAAATAAATATAATACATATAATTGTTATAACCGAGTGTCAGCCTGAAATCATATGACATTTACACAATAATGCACTCATGTTTGCTCAGAGTAAACATATGGTATGCTTCTATATAAGTTAACAATTCAAAACCTAGATATGTTTACAGATATATCAAGTTTCGAATGAATGATTTCTCCAGAGGAAGGTTCGGGAATTCTGTCTAACTCCGATTATATGTAAAGATTTTCTACGTGATATTCAGAATTATTTTATTGATCAGGGTCAAGATAGTAATCTTTAATCTTTATTTATTTTAGTTTATATATACATAAAGACACATGAGTGTTTGAAATAAGAGGCTGATATTCAACCATTATAGTGTTTCTTGATTTAGCTGTAATTTTAAAAGACAGAGCATTTTTAGATATTTTCGTGTCATTATCAGAATAATACGCCTCAAATATAACACACATCAGCGTTATGTTCCAGTTGTCAGTCTAAAATAAATGTAACCACAACACACCATTATAAGTTAAGAAAGAAAATCATACCAAATAAAGAACAAAAAGATAGATTTTATAGGGTCTGGGAATGACTAAAGAGCTATAGTTTGGAAATGCCAGACAATATATTAAGTCTGACAGAAACCTGGCGTCTTCGTTATTGTTATTAGACTGGAAAAGAAAAGGTATCCTAATATACTCCATGAAGTTACCAAAAGTAAATCTTATTGAACAGAACAGAACTTTATTATCTCAAATCAATAGACAAATGAGATTACGGAGTAAATGCAAATTTCAAATACATGACATGTGGTGTGTGCAAACGTCCCTATTTTGCTGAAAAGCAGCAGAATTCTCGGATTTTTCTCCATTTTCACAGAATAAACTACTAAAATATAATTACAAAAAAAAGATGCTGAGTACTACAACATGTTCGGAAAAAGTCCACACAACTGGGAAAATATAAAAAGAAAATGCTGAACAAATAAAACAATTAGGATTATCTCATGAGATAATGTGTAATTATATTGATGAAAATAGACAACATTGGCTGTTTTGTTACAGCATGGTATTTTCTGAATTCAACTATCATCAAAAACTGAAAAAACGGCTATTCACAGATAATTTATATGTTTATTTTGATAACAATAACAAGTAAAGAATGAGCACTATGTTTGATCAAATTAGATTACTACAACAGATAAACTGTATAATAGGTGTCGCCATAACAGTGATCATCCTAGCCTTCGTTATCATTGCTGGGCGTACTGGCTGAGAGGTAAAGGCCATTGACATTTAACCACTTGTCCTTCATTGCTGTAGGTTCGTATTCCGCCAAGGACTTTAGATTCTAACACGGAGTGTAGTTAATCAGGTTGAAATAACCGAGGTCTTCCTCCAAAAGTAAAGCTTGGTACTAGACATTTACTGTGTTGGTGCGACGTGAAACCAAACAAAGAAGTTCATTATCATTGCGACATTGCCAAGTATTTAAAGAATTCAACGTTGACGTTAAAGTAGTATTCATATGCCACATATCCACAGTGTTAAATTACACCAATAATATCTATATCATAGAATCTGGATCTATTAAAATTTTGAAAATCAAAGGGAAAATCGTGGCCTAGCTATGCAATGATTTGTCCAGTATAAAAATGTTTGGGTGACATCAATTAAGCTATAAAATAACATTTTTACGCGGGCATTTATTACATTTACAGACTTTTTATACATGTAGTTCTAGGTTGAGCACATACATAAACACGATAACTTGCTATATGATGTACGAAAGAACGTTATATTGCTTTTCAAATATGAAAAAAATATTGGTCTGCATCGTCTACATTTTTGAGTTTTGAATTTTTTTGTGTGTTCTAGATGCAATGATTATCGGACCGGATATCTAACACAGTGACTGTTTTGTTAGATTCTTGATTTTGTTTTGTAATTTGGTACAAGAAATGAAACTGAATTTGAGACTGTTTACATTGGTATCAAACAATTCATTTCGTATATTCAATATAGTCGGACACTTGTTCATTAATCACATACTTAATCACTTGTATCAAAATACGAATTGTTCATCTAAATTCTAATTGGTTTTTAAAGTCTACATTTTGCCATAATTGTATTCAATTTTATATTTAACCAATCAATTTGTCCCATGGACATTTTCATAACTATCGTTCGGTTTATATCGACGTTTAATTTTAAGAGTGGGACAGTTTTTTATAATTTCGGTAGTTACTTTATTTTATTGGAAACCCTTTTAATAACAAACTCAATTCAATTTGACAGCGAAAAACAATTTAATAAATAAAAAGAATACTATGCCACTTTTATTCATACTCGTTAATCTGTATTCAGATTTATGACAATAAAGCATTTCAGGGTTCATGTATGATCATATTTGAATATACATAAATTGAATAAAGCTAATTAAAATATGTTTACATACTAATATGTAATCATATCCTAAAAATACAAAAGTACGCATTTATAATTCTTGATGAGATATTTTCTCCAGCAAATAACTAAATCAATCATTTGAACTACTAGGATTTTAACGAAAACAATGCGGGAAATGTTTACAGGCAGGTTATTATGAAATTACCACCTCTGAAGTAGCAATTTATATAAAGCTTTAGAAAATCATTCAGAATATGTGAACCGAAATTTAACAGAAACAAATGGTTATGTGAGTGACACTGTCATGATAAGTAATAAAGGAAATTGGAGATTTAGTCCTTTTAATATTCTATTAGTATTCGTATATCCTCTCCCACGCAAAGCGTGAGATATGAAATGGCAATCGATGACGGTGGACAATAAATCGACTTAAATATTCTGGAACTGAAACATTTTTTAATTTAAGGGATAAAGCCGTGGAAGAAAAAAAAACAGTAGGTTATTGTCGGGTTATACACACATCATCAGTTATGTGTTTTATGTAACTTGACAGTTTTGTGTAAATAACATAATTGTACAAATTTTCTTTGGCTTTCAAAAACATCAAATTCAATGCCTAAAACGTTTTACAATTCCTTAAACAGAATACGTGGTTAATTTTATAAATATCCGAGAGTAAATGCAAACTGAAACTGTATTTCCACATACACATGTATATTCTTACACATAAGGGGTTGGATCTTTAAAACATCCCTCAAAAGTTTTATAGTTGCTGATAAAATGATATGATATTTTGTCAGGAAATGTATTGCTATGAAACTCTATTGACTTTTTAAGATGCATTTTCCGTTTTTAGCTACAATTATGTTTGCAATTAAACTATCGACATTGTCCAATTTAAGTTCCTTGTTCATTGGAATACTTCAATTTTGTTTGAATATATATAACTGGACATTTTATGAAAAAATTGAAAGCATTATGTTATGCTACAAAATTATTGTCTGTTAAATTGTCTGATTTTACGCCACATTGCCGCATATATTGGTCATTTCCCGCAGTCAGTCAACCTAACTGGATCTGCTGGATAACTTTATGTAACCATTTATTACCAATATCATAATAAATGACCAACTGCTAATCATATGTGATTTCTAAATCAGGAGGAATAGACAAACACTTAGACTCAATATCCGAGAGTCGTTGACTTCAAATCACTTGCCCCTCACCGCTGTGTGTTCGAATCCCGACAGTGACTTTGGATTCTTTCATGTGAGGAAGCTATCCAGCTAGCTTACGGAACGTCGGTGGTTCTACTCAGGTGCCCGTTCGTGCCTGAAATAATGCACGGAAGGGCAACTCCACCAGTAAAGGTGGAACGTCGCGATATGACCTATACTGTGTCGATTAGAGGTAAAACCCAAAACAAACAAACAATATCCGAGACAGTTTGTCCCTCGCATGAGGACCAAACCAGTCAGCTTTTGATAACTTATCAGATGAGTGGGCGGTCATCATATAGCAAGAACTTAAGTATTGTTAAGTATTGTTCAATTATTCAACGATATAAATTGGATTATTGGTGATTATTTTTTTCCCGAAATCGTGCATTATTTGTCAATGTTAAATTGAATCTATACTTTTTTCGATAGGAAAATATAATTTAAAAATGTCTGTTATACATAGGCATATGTACAAGCACATATAATATTTAAGACATATTTGTTTCTGTCACAGAGCACAACTTCTCGTCACATTGGAACGCTCCTAGAATTTCAAGTCTACACCCTTCAAAAATGTTACTTCGAAGGAATATTATCTTTGTCGGGGATGAACCCGGTGTTTGACATACACATAATAATTGAACATATATGCTTTATCAAATGGACAATTATATGAATGAAAAGATATGTATGTGCTTAAAACTGCACTGCGCGAAGGAGAAATAGACTGTGTATGTCAGGTAAAAATTAAGCCTGATTGCTTTCAATAACCAATGCATAGTCAGGAATGTTATTTCAAAGACGATATTCCGGATAGCTCAGTTATTATTTACTTACTTTAGTCTGCCTAAAATCAATTTTGTGTTCTTCTATAGCTACACACATTCTAAATTTAAGATTGTTAATAGATATCTGAAGTTCCTAAAGGTACATGTTTGCAGACGTACTTCCGGGAATTTTTTTCTACATTAGATCATTTTAGAAATACTGAAACACGAGTTTTTGAAATATATGGTTAATGTACGAAACCATTAGTTTGTATCGCATCATTGTCAGAGTAATAAA
Source organism: Ruditapes philippinarum (assembly GCF_026571515.1). NCBI lineage: Eukaryota > Metazoa > Mollusca > Bivalvia > Venerida > Veneridae > Ruditapes > Ruditapes philippinarum. The sequence continues at coordinate 25,040 of NW_026857613.1, read as the reverse complement.
ACATCAATATAATAAATATAAACGTTATGACCGAGTGTCAGCCTGAAATCATATGACATTAATAAATCAATTGACTTGAAGTTTGCTAAGAGATAAAAATACTTCTACAAGTTAACAAATTAAAATCTAACTATGTTTATAGATATTTGAACTTTCCAATGAATTTGACTTGATGATACCCGAGTATAGGCGATATTCAGAATTGATTATCGGTCAGTCTCAAGATAGGAATCTTTATTAACGTTATTTGATAAATACATATATATGGAGGGCGTTCGTTGCCAAAATTATAGACACGTAAAGTGTTCCTTTTAATTTTTTTTTGAAAATGCCTTTGCATACAATATATATGCAAATTTGCACACTTAAAAATATCTTTCTATACCTGAAATATACGTCAAATGAAATGTAAAACTCGAATACAGAAAATAGAGGTTAAGAAAACGTGTTTCCAGTTGTAGAACTACAAGAGTACGTTTACACAGTAACATGTTTAAGATATCAAAAGAAGATTCACAAAGTTAAACGATTTTAAGTGATGCATAACTTATATATCTCAGGTACAGGTAGATATCTGTAAGTGTGCAAACTTGGTTATGTATTACATGCAATGGAAGATACAAGCTTGTTAATTTGTTGTTGTTTTCCATATTTCGTAAGTTGTTAAGATCTACATGTAAATTTCAATTAAAAGGAGTAAGAGGTATATCATTCGCTGTGCACGAATAAATAATAAAAAATGCTAGACATACAAGTTCGCATTATCAAAAATAGTTTTCAAAAGGAACACTTTACATGTCTGGAATTTTGGCAACCAACGCCCTCTATACATATACAGACACATGAGGGTTTTTTTTTAAATAAGTGGATAATATTTAACCATTAGATTGTTTCTTGATGAAGCTATACTTTTTAAATGCAGAGCATTTTTAGATATTTTTGTGTCATTGTCAGATTATTACGCCTTAAATATAACACACATCAACATAGTGATTTAGTGGTCAATCTGAAATAAATGTTTATACCACAACACACCATTACAAGTCTAAGAAAGAAAATCATACCAAATAAAGAACAAAAAGATAGATTTTATAGGGTCTGGGAATGACTAAAGAGCTATAGTTTGGAAATGCCAGACAATATATTAAGTCTGACAGAAACCTGGCGTCTTCGTTATTGTTGTTAGACTTTAAAAAGTACCCAAATATATTGCATAAAGTTACCAAAAGTAAATCTTATTAGGATTATCTCAAGCGATAATGTGGGATAATACTTATGATAATAGACAATTTCGCCTGTGTTGTTACAGCATGGCAATTTTTAGAATAAATCTAAGTTTTTCAAAAATTAAAAAAATCCCCTAACAAATAGCTTAATTCCTGTATAAATGTTTTGACCAATCAAACACAGCATGTCAAAGGTTTCGCTGGGGAAGTTTAGTTTCATCAAAGCTTAGAGGCAGTGTTCTGTTTTACAACTGTTTTATTTGAACTCATTTCTTGCTTGATGTTACTTTGTTAAAGAGCGATGTATTTGTAAGTTTCCGTGTTTAGTCTATTTTCCTAGTTAATATCTAAGCCTACAATTTTGAAAAATACTCAAACTTATTATGTAAATCAAGTTGTATATCGGTCTGGGTAGACGTTTTTTGTCAGGCAGGGGACGTAGTTCATTTTAATTTGCTGGGTTGTGTGAAAACGATTTTTAAAACCTAGTTTATATATTGGAAATTTGTTTTTGGTTTTGTTTTAATTGTTTTATTTTAAAGAGTTAAAGGAACATCAAAGTCACAAAAGATGTAAAGAGAATATCATATTACACTTTTTCGTTACTAAATTCACGTCAGCAAATTGGGATTTTCTGTAAATGCTTAGGTATGTTTTCTGTTACTAAATCTCACTTTAGCCATATCCTGTTTCTCATCGTATAGTGTGACTGGTAGGTCAATGAAGGTAAGTATAGATATTGCAGCACTTCATATATTTACTAATAATTTATGTAAGCTGATTCACGTTATTGTAATAAAAATAACTAGAAAAACTGTTTACAAGATTTGCAGTGATTGACATACAAAAGCAAATACGGAAGTGAAAGAGATAATTGTAAATACTGCAAAAGTGAATCACATTTGCTAAAACAGTACATTTGCATCTTTCAATGTTTACTTTGTTTATAGTACATCGTCATTAGCCAGCCTAACCATGACATACCTGTCTACCAAGTAAAGCGTGAAGGGGCAAGGTACAAGAAGACAAGAACACTCCATCGTAATCTCCTTTTGCCATTTATGTCATTGAAACAGATGAGGACCCGAACACACCTGCCGAAGATCAGGTTGCAAACAGTACTGAAAGTAGGCCGTATGTTATTCCTATGAGACAATCAACAGGCTCGCCAGGACTACTTCCTTCTTCAAGACCGAAACGCACATCGAGAACACCTGATAGATATGGATATTAAACCATGGCTTCAAGATATGTACAAACATGTATGGTAGTATTGTTTGATTCATGTTGTGTGAATGATTTAGTGAGCATGATTTTCTAAAGAGTGAATACTTTATGTTGGTGTGATTGTTTAAATCAGTTGTTCTTTATTTGAATCAATTATGTTGATTTTTCTTTTTCAGAAACGTTGTAAAACAGAGGCATATCTTGATGGTATTGATAGGAAATGAACATTATATTAGTGCCATTAATTTGCAAACTTTTGAATAATTTCAGATGATCCAGAGAACATCAATTGTATGTGTGTGCCGATGAGGTTGTAATTACCATTAATCATACCTGTTGTATTTGTTTGTCATTTCAGGACATGTGCTGGTGATTTTGTTAGAACGCTATCCTGGTCCTACTTCAAGTACAATTATAATACTTACTAGAACCGTTTTGTTTCAGACAAATTCGACAAGGTAGTACTATGTCGTTGATATATTTAAATACTTTCATGTTTCAAAGTCACTCTCATTTCATATGCCATTTCATCTCATCTATCATCATAGTTTTGATTCCTTTTATATTTAGGTTTGGAAATGTCGGGAAGCCATTTATAAAGTAGGGGGAGTGTGTCGTAGGGCGAATTGTAAATTGAAATGAGTTATGTATTTGTATTGATAAATATATTAAATTGATAAATAATTGAATAAATCATGCGTGTTGTTTTTATTTTTAATTCCCCTTATTATTACAATTGTCAAAACAGTCCTATAAACCTTTCCTGTATACCTATACAGTAGCCGAATTATCTTTTCTAATCTATACTTTTTCTTTCTTAATAACCTATTACATTACAACAATAAGTCGCTTTCTATCTAACCTGTGACCCGTTTACATTGTACACGAATGCAATGCTTCATTGCATTCGCCATTAACTCTGTATTGTACGCACACGTATTGTCCAACAATATTGACCTGGCACTTCATTAATTTCCGTAAAGGTCAGGTGATAAACAGTGGTATCTAACGAATATATCGATATCTTTATTAACTTCACACGTCAATTAATTGTAGTGTATTGGTATAGATGCCTGACTACTGATCAGAAGTTCCCTTGTTCGATACCTTACCAACACCATGTTATGAGGACATACATTTTTTTAATTTCATTTTGAAATTAACTTGCAAGAATTAATTTGAAATCATTTTACTACATCTTGTTTTTACGATACCTTGTAAGTAGTGTTTTTATACAATTTTATTTTTTATTTCATTACATTATCTTTAATTAATAAAAAGGACAGCACGTCCATAATACAAATTAAAATTCATACACAACCAAAACTCAAAAGTTTTGCACGAGTTAAGAGAGAAATAGCAATTTTAAAATAAGAAAAAAAATATAAAAGTGGCTGAACCAGGATTCGAACCTACGAGTGTGCGTCTATATTTTTGAAGTGAAAGCACTTTACGGCTGTGCTAAGAGGGATTTGTAATTTAGATCATTTAACAACTGGTTATATACATTCATATCGATTTACAATAGATTGTAACATTTACGGAATTACCGACTATGGGGTCAAATGCAAGAGTGCCAGGTCAATGTTGTTGGACAATACCATGTAAACTATTTAATAAATATTGTTTATATATCTTTGATAAATCTTTTATTTCACAGGTTAGTGATAGATTTTTGTTGCGCATTTCACTCTAGTAATAATTATAAGTAATTTGTATTTAACTCTATTCTTAATAAGTATTTTAAAGCTCAACTTTGTAAAAGAAATCGTTCATGTTATCATTTCATATTTTGTATACATGTACTCAAATATATTATACAATCCATTACACATTTCACACGGTATATTCATGGAATGATAAAAAATCAATGATGTTAAAATTCTATTATTAATAACATATCTTCAGCAGTATAGCATTACAGGATATAATAAGGAGAAAAGTATTGACGTGAGAGTATCCGATTGATAATAACAACGGAGGCGAACGCTTGATTGATAATGTATATATATAACATGTATGTTTATGTTCCGACTTATATATAGGATACAAAAAAATACTCTTGTCTCAAAAATTGTGTGATAAAAGTGGTGTACGGTTATAATAAGGTTCTCATATTCACGTAGAGAGATTCTCGGCTGCATTTGAGTAAGTACAATTTTGTTATAAATATATTTTATTTAATTTAACACACATTTTATATGTTTACAATTTTCGATTCCATTTTTGTATATTGACGATCGCATAAGAATGAATTATATTTGATATAAGATATTGCATTGGTGTGAGGGATGTTGAACTTTTTCATCATCCTCATGACTCATATTCAAACTGAATCTGCAATTTTCATGTAATATTGTTTTTTTTCGAGGGATCACCTTTTCCAGATTTTTTATGCAAAAGGGATTTTATAAAGATTTAACAAGATGTACTGGCATTAAAATACACATACTCTTTATATTGTTTGCAGAACAAATAAAATACATTTACTTGTGCACATTAGTAAATATCAGGTACGTTATGCCAATCACCAAGCTGCCAATATGAGGACAATATATCACACACAGTTACTGTCGTATTTGTTTGTTTGTTTTTTTTTTCATGTCTAAGCATTGTCTTTGATTATAAACAAATCCAGTTGAATTACGAATATATTGTTAAATTGACATGGTTGTTTTATAAACATTATCAAGTTATTATTATCAACATATTTTAGCAAAAGTAATGGTACATACATTAGTAATTTGATTCGTTTGTTTATCTCTCAAACAGTATCAATAATGAGCAAAGCAAGCACTTCAAGTATTATTCAATTATTATATGTTCAAAAGCTTAATATTTTATTTTGAATTTATTCAGAAATCCATTCTCCGTTGTTTATATACTGTATATAGAATGATAAATTGATGCAAAATGTCTACATATAAAATATTTAAGAAAGTTGAGTACAAACACTTTAGAAATCTTTGTAATAGTCTCTAAGTCTCACTTGTATTACTTTACAATGTAACTCTTTTAAATGCATAGGTTTTTCTAATTCTATAATATACCGGGAAAAGATAGATATATTTGCTACTGGGATAAACTGACGATCTTTTGTGTAACATTTTATTTCTAATTTTACAAACAAAATACATAATTATCATGGAACATTATTAGCGATAATTTCACACTGTAACAAATGGGATTTTTGTTTATGAAATATGTATATTGACAAAGGTGTGTTTGTGTCTGCCAAACCTTATTTTTCATGACAAAATCATGTCCCTTTTGATTTGATATTGTTAGATTCTTGATTTTGTTTTAATTTGGTACAAGAATTGAAACTGAATTTGAAACTGTTTGGTTTAAACACATTTATTCCCGAAAGTATATATTATGTACATACAAATACATAACAAACAAAATAGTTTACACAATGGAAAAGGATGAGAACGAAAGACAAATCTTATAGAATTCTTCTCCTTTGGCGAACTATATGGTTTGTCTTAAATAAGTTAATAGTTAGTATATACTAGACAAGGGAATAAGTATTAGTTATACACACATATAAATATATATATATATATAAACTTATACAGAATAGATTCACTACAAGTAGATGTCTAAAATGTAAGAATTTATATAAAAGAAGAAAACAAAATAGTGGGAAAGAGAAGAAAGAGGGTGAGAGAGGATGATAGTCTCAATAAGAATGGATCTAAATAAATCTTTTCGTTTTTTCTATATAATTTTGTACATTTGTAAATATAATAACGTTGTCCTGGTATGTAAGAGATGGGTCACCATAGAGAAGTCTGTTTTCATTGGTATCAAATAATTCATTTCGTATATTCAATATAGTAGGACACGTGTTCATTAATCACATTCTTAAATCACTTGTATCAAAATATGAATTGTTCATCTAAATTCTAATTGGTTTTTAAAGTGACATTATGCCCATTTAACTGCTAATGTTGAGTACAGTGGCAAAAGTCTATATTTTGCCATAATTGTATTCAATTTTATATTTTACCAATCCATTTGTCCCATGGACATTCTCAAATCTATCGTTCGGTATGTATCGAAATCTTTTTCGTCATCAACTATTAGTCATACAATATAATAATAGTCAATTAAAAAAAAAATACATTTGTAATACTAACTCAATTCAATTTCACAGCGAAAAAAAAATCACTTTAATTCATACCCGTAATATATCTGTGTTCAGAATTATGATAACAATGTATTATAGTGGTCTTGAATGATCATATTTGAATATACATTGTACATCAAATGAGTAAAGCCAAATACGTTTGCAGACTTATACATGTTATATGTAATCATATTTTTAAAATACAAAAATACGCATTTATGATTGATAGTATTTAATTCCTGGTCATTATGAAATTACCACCTCTGAAGTAGCAATTTATATAAAGCTTTAGAAAATCATTCAGAATATGTGAACCGAAATTTAACAGAAACAAATGGTTATGTGAGTGACACTGTCATGATAAGTAATAAAGGAAATTGGAGATTTAGTCCTTTTAATATTCTATTAGTATTCGTAAATCCTCTCCAACGCAAAGCGTGAGATATGAAATGTCAATCGATAACGGGGGACAATAATTCGACTTACATATTCTGGAATTGTAACTTTTTGTAATTTAAGGGATAAGCCGTGGAAGAAAACATACAACAGGTCATTGTCGGGTTATACACAAATCATCAGTTTATTGTTTAATATATTAAGGTAAAAAATTATAACCTAACTGTTTTGTGTATATAAATTAATTGCAATTGAAACTCTCTGTAGCTTTGAGCAAATTAAAATGAAATGACTAAAATGTTTTACGATTAACTAAAAAGAACAAGAATAGATGGACGAAATAACTGTATTAACAAATATATTCATACATACAGGAATGGGTTGTTTAGTTGTTGATAAAATGAAATTTGCAAGCAAATGTAATATTATTTTAATGAAACTTTATCGACTTTGTTACATGCAGGTTCATTCATTGGCTACAATTTTATTTGCAACTGAACTATCAAAATTGTCCAGTTCAAGTGACTTGTACATTCAAATGCTAAATTTTGTTAGATCATATACATGTATAACTGAATATTCATTTTAACGATTTGAAATCATTATCATTTCATACTACACAATTATTGTTTGTTAAATTGTCTGATTTTAAGTAAATTGTACCGCATATCCGGCGGTCAATCAACCTTATTGGATCCCGGCGGTCAATCAACCTTGTTGGATCCCGGTGGTTAATTAACCTTATTGGATCCCGGCGGTCAATCAACTTTATTGGATCCCGGCGGTCAATCAACCTTATTGGATCCCGGCGGTCAATCAACCTTATTGGATCCCGGCGGTTAATCAACCTTATTGGATCCCGGTGTTCAATCAACCTTATTGGATCCCGGCGGTCAATCTACCTTATTGGATCCCGGCGGTCAATCAACCTTATTGGATCCCGGTGGTAAATCAACCTTATTGGATCCCGGCGGTCAATCAACCTTATTGGATCCCGGCGGTTAATCAACCTTATTGGATCCCGGTGGTCAATCAACCTTATTGGATCCCGGCGGTCAATCAACCTTATTGGATCCCGGCGGTCAATCAACCTTATTGGATCCCGGTGGTAAATCAACCTTATTGGATCCCGGCGGTAAATCAACCTTATTGGATCCGGTGGTAAATCAACCTTATTGGATCCCGGCGGTCAATCAACCTTATTGGATCCCGGTGGTAAATCAACCTTATTGGATCCCGGCGGTCAATCTACCTTATTGGATCCCGACGGTCAATCAACCTTATTGGATCCACGGGAAAACCATTTAATACCAATATCACCACAAATGACCGACTCCTAATGATATCTGATATCTGAATCTGGAGTGGAAGACAAATGATCGTAAGATTCAATATCCGGATTCAGTTGTCATGGAGAAATTACGCCTCACCTGATGATCAAACCAGCGACCTTTTGATAACTAATAACTAACCCGACTGAACAAAGTATTGTTTAATGATTGTAAATTTTCAATTTCATTAATAAAGATTGATTTTTCCCTCAAATCGTGCATTTTTGTCAATTTAAAATTGACTTGTAAATATTTCGATAAGTAAACATTATTAAAAAAAAATATCTATGCTATACTAACACTCATGTACAGATGTACAGGCATATCAGACGTTACCGTCGCAGGTTGAAGTTTCAACCCCATCAAAATATTACTAAAGATATGTATGTGCTTAAAACTGCACTGCCCGGAAAAAAAATAGAATGTGAATGTCTGGTATAAGTTAAGCCTGATTGACTTCAATAACCAATGCATAGTCAGGACTGTTATTTCAACGACGATATTGCCGACAGTTCTGCGATTATTTACTTACTTAAGTTTGCTTAAAGTTAAATTAGTGTTCTTCTTTAGCTACATAAATTCTAAATTAAGTTTATATTGTATGTTTTTTGGTTGTCTGAAGTTCCTAAAGTTTATTTTTTGCAGTCATACTTCCGGGAAAAATCTCTACCGTAGATCATTTAAACAAGAGTGTTTGAAATAAATAGTTAATGTATGAAACCATTTTGTCGTATTATTGGCAGAGTTATACAAAATAAATATAATACATATACTAGTTATGACCGAGTGTCAGCCTGAAATTATATGATATTTACACAATAATGCACTCATGTTTGCTAAGAGTAAACATATGGTATGCTTCTATATAAGTTAACAATTCAAAACCTAGATATGTTTACAGATATATCAAGTTTCGAATGAATGATTTCTCCAGAGGAAGGTTCGGGAATTCTGTCTAACTCCGATTATATGTAAAGATTTTCTAAATGATATTCAGAATTATTTATTGATCAGGGTCAAGATAGTAATCTTTAATCTTTATTTATTTTAGTTTATATATACATAAAGACATATGTGTTTGAAATAAAAGGTTGATATTTAACCATTATAGTGTTTCTTGATTTAGCTGTAATTTTAAAATACAGAGCATTTTTAGATATTTTCGTGTCATTATCAGATTAATACGCCTCAAATATAACACACATCAGCGTTATGTTCCAGTTGTCAGTCTAAAATAAATGTAACCACAACACACCATTATAAGTTAAGAAAGAAAATCATACCAAATAAAGAACAAAAAGATAGATTTTATAGGGTCTGGGAATGACTAAAGAGCTATAGTTTGGAAATGCCAGATAATATATTAAGTCTGACAGAAACCTGGCGTCTTCGTTATTGTTGTTAGACTGGAAAAGAAAAGGTATCCTAATATACTCCATGAAGTTACCAAAAGTAAATCTTATTAAACAGAACAGAACTTTATTATCTCAAATCAATAGACAAATGAGATTACGGAGTAAATGCAAATTTCAAATACATGACATGTGGTGTGTGCAAACGTCCCTATTTTGCTGAAAAGCAGCAGAATTCTCGGATTTTTCTCCATTTTCACAGAATAAACTACTAAAATATAATTACAAAAAAAAGATACTGAGCGCTACAAAATGTTCGGAAAAAGTCCACAAAACTGGGAAAAATATAAAAAAAAAGAAAAAAAGAAAAGAAAAATGCTGAACAAATAAAACAATTAGGATTATCTCATGAGATAATGTGTAATTATATTGATGAAAATAGACAACATTGGTTGTTTTGTTAACGCATGGCATTTTGAGAATTCAACTATCATCAAAAACTGAAAAATCCATCAAAATCAATGTTTACGTTGTTTATTGTCATGCAGTCGTCAGGAAGGATATTACTTATTGCTAGAATGTCCGCACACTGGACAAAAAGAATGTTTAAATAAATGTTTCAAATTGACTCTTACTATGAGGGGAGATAGGGGTTCTCTATTGATAAACATTAAGCATTTAAGTAACAATTATTCAGTACGCAAACCCTGACGTTGTTTAATAATTCTTTGGAAAATCTTAATGTTTTGACATCAAAGTGGTTTCAAATATATTATACGATTCATTAAACATTTCACACGATATATTCACAGAATGATAAAGAATCAATGATGTTATAATTCTATTATTAATAATATATCTTCAGAAGTATAGCATTACAGGCTATAATGAGGAGAAAAGTATTGATGTTACAGTATGTGATTGATAATAACAACGGAAGCGAACGCTTGATGGAGTACATATATTAAACATGTATGTTTTTACTCCGACTTATACATAGGATATAAAAAAATACTCTTGTCTCAAAAGTTGTGTGAAAATGTGGATTATGGTTATAATAAGGATTCTCGGCTGCATAAGAGTAAGTACAATTTTTATACATATATTTTCATTTCATTTTTACACAATAATTATTTTCGATTAATTTTTTGTATATTGACTATCGCATTAGATGACGTTGATCTTAGATATTGCATGGTTGTGAGGGATTTTGCACTCTTTCATCATCCCTCATGTACAGACTCAGTTAAACTGAATCTGCAATTTTCATGTAATATTGTTTTTTTTTTCGAGGGATCACCTTTTCCAGATTTCTTATGCAAAGGGGATTTTATAAAGATTTAACATGATGTACTGGCATTAAAATACACATACTCATTATTTTGTTTGCAGAACAAATTAATATACATTTACTTGTGCGCATAAGTAAACATCAGGTATGTTATGCCAATCACCAAGCTGCCAATATGAGGACAAGATATCACACACAGTTACTGTCGTATTTGTTTGTTTGCATTTTATTTCATGTCTAAGCATTTTCTTTGATTATAAACAAATCCAGTTGAATTACGAATATATTGTTAAATTGACATGGTTGTTTTATAAACATTATCAAGTTATCATTATCAACATTTTTAGCGAAAGTAATGTTACATACAATAACAAATGATTCTTTTTTATATCTCTAACAGTTTAAAATAGCGGATAAAATAACTATTCCAAACAAAGGTATTGCATTATGTCTTTCGACTTTTGATGGTAAAATTCCTGAAGTTGCTTTGTGTTTTAAATATTTAGTTGAGTTATGATTTAAACAATATGAGAGTATTCTTAATTCTACTATATCAACAATGAACAAAGGAAGCACTTCAAGTATTATTCAATTATTATATGTTCAAAAGCTTATTTTATTTTGAATTTATTCAGAAATCAATTCTCTGTTGTTCTTATACTGTATATAGAATGTTAAATTAAGGCAAAATGTCTACATATAAAATATTTAAGAAAGTTGAGTACAAACACTTTAGAAATCTTTGTAATAGTCTCTAAGTCTCATTTGTATTACGTTACAATGTAACTCTTTTAAATGCATAGGTTTTTCTTATTCAATAATATACCGGGAAAAGATAGATATATTTGCTACTGGGATAAACTGATGATCTTTTGTTTAACATAATATTTCTAATTTTACAAACAAAATACATAATTATCATAGAACATTATTAGCGAAAATTTCACACTGTAACAAATGGGATTTTTTTAAAATAAAATATGTATATTGACAAAGGTGTGTTTGTGTCTGCCAAACCTTTTTATTTCATGACAAAATCATGTCCCTTTTGATTAAATATTGTTAATTATTTTACAAACAAATTCTAAAAAGCCTGACAGTGAATATAAAATCGTTTATAGACATTTAACATTTTAAAACGGATACGAGTATTTTTTCTAGACGCTTGTAGGTTCTAAGGTTACGGTATATTCCAGCCTCAGACGATACGAAGGGCATTCCGATAATTATAGTTATATAATATAATAATACATGTATTATTATAAATAGACTAGACGATATCGAATGTACTAATATTTCACGGTCCTCCTTTAATCGGAATATTTCATTGCACAATTTTGTCTTTGTCCATTTTTATAGGATATTAGTTAACTATAAAGTGTTTGTTTCATATTGTATCGGTTATGCTATGTCTTCGTGGTGGTGCGCCGTAAAAACCAAAGAAAGCAAACAATAATGCCTTTTCTCTGGTTTTTAATGCATTGCCTTGTATATGTAAATTCCAAACAACTTGAATATAAACGCATCGTCGGATACCCACGGCCGAACCATTAACATTTATCAGCCGTGGGATTTTTTGACGAAATTCAGTCGATTAGAGGTGTGTCAAAGGCAGCTATTTCATTGGCTGCCTCACGATTTCACGAGGCGATTAAAACCAATCAAAATGTCTGTTCTGTACGACGTTTGGCATTACAGACAATATGAAAAATTCAACATCGAAAAATTAAACGATTTCCAGCAAGAAAGTATGGATAATTTACTTTAACAGCGTGATGTTTTCCTTTCTGATTGATATTTGCTGGCAGAAGAACTGATTTTGCGATAGTTTTTGCCATTGATTTTAGCAAGACACGAACAACAGTTTTTAACCGTGGGCGCTGCCATTTTTGTTTCTTATTGTTTTTATCTCCGCTGTTTAAGAATATAGATTTGTAAAATGCGAAGTCATTGGTAGATATTTTACGCACCTGTTGCCGTATATCGACGCAAATTGATTGATTCATTTTACCCACGGTTGATTGCATGTTATGTGACATGTTTATCAATCGTGGGTATCCGACGATGATATAAACGGTGTGAGTATAAGTATTTCAATATAATTATATCAACATTATGCCGCAGGAGTTAGCCGGAAATTATTGTGACAATAACATAAAACATGTCTAAGAAAGGAATCCGTAGCAAATATAGTGTTATGCAAAATACATTTAATAGGATCTGTTCATGACTCAACTCAACTCAACTCAATTTTATTTAAGTAAATAAAGGCCTCCGGCCCAAAATACACAACAGTATAAATATTATAGTGTATACATGTATTGAATGTAGTTGCATAACATATAAAATTAGAATAAAATAAGTCAAGAGCTGGTACTTTTCAACAAGTGATATACAAACAGAGATAGTTTATAAATATTTTCTTCATTTTGTGTAATCATCAGCGAATAAAAATCGTTAATTGTAGTACCATTTGAATACCAATTATAGAGATAATTATTTCGGACGTCATTATACTTAGAACATTGAAAAAAGGCATGAAATTCACAATCAATAACAGTTAACATTATTTTGGTTAAAACAAAATAAACATATTCTTTCATGAAGTGGTATATTATTTTGTCTTCCCATTTCAATCGTTAATTTGTGACAGGAACATCGAAACCTTGCAAGAGCAACCATATATTTTCTTGGAATATCACAGTAAAGATAACGTTCAGGATTTAATTGACTCTTAAAAAATTTATAATGGTAACAAAACGGGACGCAATATTTATATCATTATGCCATTTTTGTTCAAAACAATCTTTCAGCCGTTGACGAAAAGTTAAAATAAATATGTCTATATTTCCAATATCTTGTGCAAGCCATACATATCCAAAACCATAAGTATAAAGTAGTGATTTTACTTTTGATGGCCCAACAATTTTCGACCGCTCTCATCTAGGGACTTCAACATTTTATAACATTGTCTGGGATATCTATGATCTGGCATAGTCAACAATTTACACCAGTATTTTATACAATTAACAAAAATAAGTTATACACAATGGCAAACGTCCACATTCTCCTAAAACTATACATGTATTTGTTGTCCTTTTTACACTTAAATGCTTTTTACAAAATTTATTTTGAACTGCCCTCGATAGAATCAACAAGTTCGTATCCCCATATCTGTGACCCATAGCATAAAATAGGTTTAACCATTACTATCAAACAGAATGAAAAGTTCGTTTGTTGGAAAATAACCATATGGTTTTTATAACTATAAATAGAAAGTATTGCACGTTGTGCTTGTGCACATAATTTATCTTGTGCTGCACTCCATGATAAACCTGGTGTAAATAAAAGTCCCATATATTTGTAAACGGAAGTAACTTTAAGAGTACTACCCCGAAAATGCCAATTTTCATATTGTCTAAGCGGTTCCCCATTTCTAAATACCATAATTTCAGTTTTATTTAAATTTACTTCCATCCCAGTATTTTACAAAATTCATCGACAACATTTAATTGTTGTTGTAATCTAACTGCCGTTTCAGCACAACTTGCAACATCATCAGCAAACATGAGGCAAATAATATCGTGAATTTCTTGTGTAAAAAAAAATCCCAGAGTTACATTTTATCACGAAGCATATGTGCTAATTCATCAATAAAGAGAGCAAAAATTGTGGAAACTGGATTTGTCCCCCTGTCGGGTTCCTATGTTACATTTGAAAAATTCAGTTATCATAGGCCTATTTCTGGAACTATTTTGTGTATCTAAATCACAACAGAAAGTATTTCGAACCTTTACACATGAATAGAGCGAATTATACATTTTTCTTTAATAAAAAACAAAAATCTTCCGTTTATTCCTTTTCTTTGTAAAGCTTGAAAAAAGTATCTTATGGTTAATCTTATCAAAGGCCTTACGGAAATCAATGTACAAGCAATAAAATCTACCCCCTTTTTTGGAAAGATATTTTTGCACCATAGCTTGAAGACAGAAAAACATTATCAATTGCCGAATACCCAGCTCGAAAACCTGCCTGAGATTCGTCAAACTTATTGTTATTTTCAGCAAATTCATACAAACGCTTATTAACGATGCTTGAAAATATTTTATATAGTGTATTAATAAGAGAAATTCCTCGATAATTACTCGGGTCACAGGTTGATCCAGCCTTATGTATAGGACATATTATTGCTAAGACCCCAAGATTGAGGGAATTCACCTGTTTCAAATATTCGATTAAAAATTAATACTAAATAAGGTGCAATACTGTTTAAACTATTCTTATAAAATTCAGATGGTATTCCATCCAAGCCGCAGCTTTTTCCGTTTGCTAACTTCCGAATAGCTAACTCGACCTCCGTTAATATAAATGGTTCGTTTTAAGTTTGATATATCATGTATATTATCAACGATGACGTCATCATTATCATTATTATATTCTAAAGGTGATATATCATCATATCAAACAATAAACCACGAAAATATGTATACCAATCATCGGCTCCGATAACTTGAATCTATAAATTGTTTTTGTTTTGCTTGTTTAAGTTGTTTCCACATAAAACATGGATCGTTTCTATTATTAATGAGCTTTTGTCGATTTTGAGACTGGTACTGATAAAATTTATTCTTACAATAATTTTTAAATTCATTCCTTTTTCTTTATAAATTCTTAAATCAGATGCAAGGTTTGATGTTCGAAAACCGTCTTAAGAATGAGTATTTCTGTCTTTTTAAGTATTTCACAACGTTCATCCCACCAAGGCGGTTGCAACGTGTTTGATGAATTAGAAGCTAACATATAACGTCCAGCATTATAATATAAAGACTGAATAGTTTCTATAGCTCGGTCAATATCAACATTTACAAGACTTGTAATTAGTTGGTCATTCTCTGAAAGTAGAGCATTTATTTGCTCACGAAAATGGTCACCATGATGATCCCGCCATTTGTACATTTTAAGTTCCGATAATGTATTATTTACAACATTTGTATTACGATTTCTATCATTTAAATTATAAAATTTTTAAACAACAATGCCAATGGAAAAATGGTCCGATTCAGTTCGATCAAGTACACTAAAGTTACATATATTTTCAAACAACTCTGACGAGGCTATCATAATAGTCGACAACGGACGCTCCGTTGTTAGAAACGCACGTAAAATTTCCCTCTAAATCCCATTAATTCTTCCATTTAAGAAAATGTACATCTAAAACACAGCACAACTGTACTAGTGATTTCCCAAAATTATTTCCCCTAGAACATCTTTACTATTTCGAAGCAGTTCAAAATAACTACCTTCATACTCAACTTCCCCAAAAACAAAATCTAAGTTATCATCATGGTGAATAAAGTCTAAATAATCTTTCGTTCTAGAATTTAGATCCCCTGCAAGAAATATTAAATCATTAGGAAATTCTAATGATATTTCTTCTATATTTGATTGTAAATAAAAAATGCCATTTCTTTCTCCCTGGAATCGTAAATAGACGACCCTTCAGGCGATACATAAACAAAGTACATAATAACATTTTTACACTTGAAAACTTTTCGAAAATTTACAATATAATACAACACAATCCTCAAAAGTGTTCTTTATACGTGTAATAATATTCAGTTATAATAAACTGCTTTTTATAAAAACGGCAATAACCACCGTTATTACGTATGCTATTAGAACGTTGTGCTCTAACATGTTCATAAACAGATATAAGATTCTAAAAAGGAGCTAAAATTCACCAACACACTTTCCCCATGATTCACACAAATGAATGATATCAAAAGAAGAGAAAAAATGTTTAAGTTCAGCATTGTCAACATGTTTACTTAATCCCGCAATATTCCAACTTACAATGTTTATACATGAGTAATCATTGTTTATTTGGCCTTGACCGTATCCCTATTCTATATTAGATGAGTCGGAAGCTTCATCGGACAAACCCGTATCGTTTCCTATTGGTCGGTTTACACAGCGCTGTTGATCGGGATCTACGTCAGCACTAAAGTACTGTTAATAAACTTCGGAAAAGGCAGTTAATAATGTAAGTCTTGTAGCAACAAGGAGTTTGTTATTGTTGTTAGAATGTAGAAAATGCCCTAATATAGTTCACGAAAAAAGCAAATATAAATCTAGATATATGAAAATCTATATCAATTTAACAAATGACGTTTGTGAGAATAAGGAAAGTAGTCTTTGTACTACATCAGTACATTTGTTTATATTAACTGTGAAATTGACAGTTGTTCGCCAAAAGTCCATTAAATCAAAACGTTTTGTGTTTTTTAATTATTGTGAAATTGACAGTTGCATGCCCTAAATACACCCTTAGTACCGGAATGGTGCAGTTTTGACGGTGAGTGCTCTATGAAAAGCCTATTTAACTAAGCCTGCGCCACTTTCAATTTTGCTGTTTTTGGCATTGTTATTGATTGAGGTTGAAGAACTGGATAATTGCCTTTTATCATATTTAAATTGTCCGTTTATTACGTTCCTTAGAATAACGATTCTTTTTTAATATACATTTATTAATTTCTTACTTTGCCGGCATCGAAAGTCATTTTCACCAGTGTTAAGTCGCACAAACTTGCAAATTCTTGCAGTTTTCCAAAGATCTATACCTTCGCTCGACCAACTTAAAGGTACCTTGAGTTACCCTTTATTGTAAAAGGCACTTCAAGAAGTAATTTTATTTAGATTAGAAAGTTCATGCATCATCATGAGATATTTCATGATAAAATGAATTTAATAAAAAAGAAAATATTACATGTACTTACAAACTACAAATACGTTTTATTATATAAGCTGAAAAAAGAAGAAATAAATTGCTATAGAACAGAATATGTGTACATCATTTCAAACTCAACCTTTTCTGTTAATAATATCAAAATAACACATCATCAATATCTTCTGAATATTGGACCCATTAAAGTAGACTAGTCCACTTTAATACAGTCTCGTTACTACAAAATCTGTTTCATTACATTTAAATGGTTTTTGACAGGCGGATGCGATCCTCTATATATCAAATGATTAAAATAAACAGCTGCTTCTTCTTCTTCAATTTTTGTTTATAATAATAAGAACATATTGAGGTGCATTTATTACACAGGAAAGAAATTGATTTATGGCAATTTCCTTATTGGTCACGGATATCAATGACTCAGATGTCAGATTGTGCCATTTTTTGTTGTTTTTTATTTTACTGCGCTTCAACACAATTTTGGTCATAATAATGGCGTCGATACAGAAAAGATGATTTTGGCTAATCTCGAATGTTACAATTTTTAGCAACATCAGGGAGGGGGGGGGGGGTCGAAACAACCTTTTCTGCTGGAGCTAAGCGATGCAGGCACTCCAGTAAAATTAACACATTTAGTCGCCTCTTATGATCACGCAGTGGTTAACAGTGACTGCAATTATGATGCTTTAACCCGGGAAAAGATCCATAGTCCGAGTATATTTCATATGCGGACACTTTCTGACATAATAGCATAATTGAATAATATAGCTCATATTGGTACTCGTTGTTATAAAAAACATATTTGGATACATACGCTAATCTAGGCCTGCACTTGTCGAATGCGAGAATCCGTTGCATGACTCCAGCAGGTGTAATGTGGTTTTTACAAGTAAGAAGTGCAGAATTTATAAAGGTTAAATTTAATTTACAAGCATAACTTCCACAGAAAAAAGTTTAAAAGAATACATCTCTTTAAATATTTCAAACAAAAGGTACTTACACTCTTACACAAACAGCGATCAATTGCGTCAAGTATGAATTTAACCAATAGCATATATTTCACGAACAGTATAGAAATACAGTGTCCTCAGAGTGATATAGATATGTTGTATAAGCGCTCGAGACATTTCATACAAACAAAGTCAATGGTTTGGATCTATAGTCCGCTTTACTATTGACACAATGTTTTGTGAAAGGATTGGATTTGGTGAATAACTTTTTTAAAAAGTGTTCGTGTGAAACACCTTTCAGATACGACATATCTAGTAAGTAATAAAATATTTCATTTTGAACGTTTATTAGTTGTGAGGAACGTTATCTATTTTTAATACTTTTTTCAATTGAATTATGATACTGTTTACTAACGGTACGTTATAAATAGTTTTCATGTAAATACTTTTCACAATACTAATTAAAACACATTTTGTTTGGTTTTACGGCGCACCAACAAAATTTAGGTCATATGGCGCCGAAACAGGAAAGGTGATCTTGGATAAACTAAGCTGCTACAAACTTAAAGCAACACCAATGGTTAAAACCACATCATCTGCTTGAGAGTTGCATATAATGTAGAGATTTATTCGCATCTTACGATCACGCAAAAATTCTGATGCCTCAGCCCATCAAGGCAACCCCTCGGCCACGAGGGATAATAAATTTCATTATCATTTTATAAGTAGGCATACAATATCCTATTGAAAAATAAAATGTGTGTATTTATAACATATAACTTAAAACAATTATATTCTTTTGATTAATATAACTGTATAGAATTATAACAGTTTAGAATTTAATATAATACTTTTTATTCTTTTACATTAAACTGATATAAACAGAGATGCACTTAAGAATGCCTTTCAAATATTCGTTAAACTTATCGTGCACTACCGAAATCTTAAAAAGCAATGCAAAAGTTGCTATCGTTTTTCTTTTGAAATAATTTCTGAGTGCATTTCTTTATTTTTTATTCTAATTGCTTCACTTGGTTTTAAAGTAAAGTTTTTTTGGCCTCAGTGGAATCCCTTTTAAGATATACCAACTGTTAAGAAATGATCAAATGTCAAAAAAAGGGTTTCAGTTTATTGTATAACATACGAGGTTTCTCAAATTTCTAAAGTAAAAAATATGATATCCTACATTTAAGTTATTTTTACTATATACCTATGTAGGAAACAATATTACAATTTGATGGTTCATTTTAGTTTTATCACTTTCATACTGATGTATCATCCGTTTTGGACGTCAAATACTAGCCGATTAGTTGTCCGTTATCAGGACATTGTAAAGGACTGATATCTGTACATTCCGCTCTCCATTTTTACTTTTGTCTAATAGTATTCGTTTTTTCTGTTTTCATATTTTACATAAACCAACATCTGGATAAGTCCAAGTGCTGTTCAAGTGTAGCGACTAAATCAGGTGCAAGGGAGCATGGATGGTAGCTTGCAGTTACCCCTACCATCCACGAAGAGGCTCAAATCAAATTCCATGTTGTTGAAATGTATCATATTTCAAAACTTGTCCGTCCCTGAAGAAAATAATGTTTTATAAAATATTATGAAATATTATATGCTTAAGTTAAGAAGGTATTTGTTATTGTTTTATTTTTCCATGTTTTCACCATTTGTGGTAACCCTGTTACCGCCTATAAGATTAATTAAACAATGGAAAATTAAGCTCTGCAATTGGTTTAGCCTTTTGACACTGAAAAAGATTAAAGATACAGCAAAAGTTTATTATATAAGTAAACTTAATTTAGTGACTGATTTATATTACATTATGTCTCAAGGGAAATTAAAATATATATCAGGCGTTCAAATCGTTCAATAGTGTATTATCAAAAGAAACTTTAAAGGCAGATCTAAACCCCTGGAGAGAAATGAACGGTAAGGTATTAAGACAATATAACAAACTCGTTTTAATTCACTTATATCATCGGAGCCAACTATGTATCAAATACCGTGCACCCTTCCCTTTTTTTAACCAACGTCTTTTGTAATTTAAATAAATTTTAAGATAAACAATTGAGTAAAACATTAATAAGATTGATAAATTTATCGGAATCATGTCTAATTTTTAGTATAAATTTGAAAATACTTTTGCGGCAAATGTATCCATTCCGCATACATGTAATTCGCACTGTTTGCTATTATAGCAGTAAATATGTTTTAAATATTTACCTAAATGATGAATGGTTGTCATGATTTAGAGATGAAAGAGTCCATTTTAAATAATTTACGAAGTAACGGTTATAATGAATAAAAAATTTAATACAAACTGAGTATTCAAAATGTTGTTGCAACGAAATTACAATCAATGTGTTAGCCCAAATATTGTGTATTTGAATCTTAAAACTCATGTGCATGGTCATTGCTCAAAACAGTAACAAAACATACAAGTCACCATCAAGCGCAATGTTGTCAATGAATCAGCAATTTTAACATGAAAGTTATTGCTTTTCAATTTAAGAAAATGTTATGAAGGGATAAATGAACCTAAGCATAATTCATTTTTCACCTTAAGTCTGCTATATGTGTATATAAACTATACTTGTCCTGTTTCGAGTTTGCAATTGTCAATCATTATGTTAAAGATATGATCATCCTTGAGTAAATATTTAAATCAAAGACATTTATTGAAATCTATGAAATCCTTAATGAATATGTCTAATTTGAATAAAAGAATGAATAAAAATTAATATGTATGGGAAGTTGTGTCCCGTATTACAGGTCAAGTAAAGCTTTATTTTCTTAAAAATCTGCCAGTTTTTTAATGAAACTTTATATTCATACTGTGACCACCTATGGTGTGTAAAATTTTTAACATAACATATCTATTTTAGGTGAAGTCAGAACATGTTTATTTTACATTTACAAAGAGAGTGTGTAACAATTATCAATATTTTCTTTTATGAGTTTTGAGCATAGTATACCATTAAGGGATTTCAATGTTAAACTAAGAAAAAAAACAAAAAAAAAACAAAAACAGGACGTTTCATTATCAAAGCGCAATCTACATTCACCTACGTGGTTGTACTGGTTATTATGTGCTATTTTTTATTGCAAA
The DNA here is from genome assembly GCF_026571515.1 of Ruditapes philippinarum. Lineage (NCBI taxonomy): Eukaryota > Metazoa > Mollusca > Bivalvia > Venerida > Veneridae > Ruditapes > Ruditapes philippinarum. The sequence continues at coordinate 3,275 of NW_026857613.1, read as the reverse complement.
CTTCCATAATTGAAACATTATCGCAAATTAAAGTGACTATTGATTTATAAATCTGTATGTAAAAATGTCTGATGTATACTTATGGATTTGATGAGAATGAAATAACATGGATGTTACATAAGAACATAAGAATTGTCAATATCTAGTTATCTTCTTGTTGAAATACAGCTGCATGACACGATACAATTGTATGAATGGTAATTGAATGTCACCTTTTGTTTGGTGATATGTGTATTTGACGTGGCAAAGTCTTTTATAATTTGAGATTGTGATTAATTTCCTTCGTGATAAATTTTCTTTTATACTTATTTTAATCAAAAGCTTCTAAATAGTGCTATATCTTGATGCGAACGATACCAGCTTACCAGCAAATGTTATAATAAGGAAGTAGCATTTGCTTTGAAATCACATCATTGCTTTAATTAATAAAAAACTTGTTTTCGTCTCAAAGATAAATAAACATTTGTGCAGGGATAATACTGAAGATGGGTAATTTTAGGTAAATTCCGCATGGAAGTGTCTCGTTAATTATATATATGTTTGTCTGTGATCAATTATATCCTCCATAGCCATTAAGTTTTTACTTAACTTACTTAGTATCATGTTTCTCTTCTACTAAAAATTTTATCAAGTCCATAGCCCTTTTAAGGAAATTAAAAGGAATGACATTGACAAAATGATAAAGAGAGAGAAAGAAGGTACAAATGTACACGTATCTGTACTTAAGAAGGTCATAATTTAAGCTGTCTATGCCATGATCTCAAATTACTAGTGAGAAAATGTATCAACAAATGAAATGTAAAAAAATCCCTTAAGCATACAATGAGCGAGCAATACTTTGAGATAAACATAAATATTTTATTGTAAAAATGTGAAAGTAAAACAAAAGTGCAAACATTTTATTGTAATGTTGAAAAGAAATGGCTTTCTGCAAATACATTAGGTAATATGTCTACGCTAGTTATTTGGAAGAAATAATTGATGCTATTAACAATGCTATGAACATCAAACAATTTTGCTGGTGTTTTCATATTGTTTTATATGTATGAATATCATAGGATTAGCCTTGAGGCATGAAATACAATATTGGCAAATTGATATGTCATCACTGTGTTCTTATAATATATAGAACCATACATGTGTTTATTCTGTACATAAAGTAATAAAGCAATAAAACAAAAAAATGTACACAGGACTTGTCCTTGTATGACCATGGTCACAACAATATCATAATCCCTAAAATAAATGTCCAATATGTTGTGTCAACTCTCAATGGAATTTAGAAAAAAAAGTATTGAGTCTGATACTGTGTAAACGTTTCTTTGAATTAAGGTGTTTTTCCACATTTTTTCAATTACAATATAATAAGGATTGTCTTCAAACGATTCTGATTTGATTATTAAAATTCCAACTTTTAATTTATTACATTACGATGACATTTAAAATGTTATGTATTGTATAATTATTAAAAATGAGAAAAAAACTATCTTTGAGTGTGCGAATATAAGCGTATAGCTTCCTACACAATCGAACTAAAATTATTTTGAATTGTTAACTAAACAAAAAGAAACAATCATTTATGTATAGTTATGATGAGAATGTATACTTTCGTCCATTCAGAAGCAATGTAAATAGTCTAAAAAATAGATGTTTTATGACCTTACATACGAAATAACGGTACTAATAACTATCATTTGTTTCCAAGCTCTTCTATACTCAATTGTAAAGGAATGCTGTAATAGCCAAATATTGGCCAGTGACGAGAATTCAAATCACATTTATTTCAACATTTTTAACAGTTTTATGAATATATATCTATTTTCAGAAGCAAGAAGTATGATTTGATTTACCAAATTAATCATGTAATGAAGGCTCGAATAGGACACTTCCTAAATATTTTATTATTATTGAAAGTAATATCTGCCGGCAATTTATTAATTGGTCACGAACACCAATTATCGATATGTCACTTTTCTTGTAATAAAAGTTGGACAGACTCAGTATGCAAATTTCTATTACAAATTGTGTTTTATGGCATTGCATTCAGAGGCTTTTTTCGAAAGTCGTAACAGCATGTGTAAGTTGCCTCTTACTTATTCTTAACATTGTTTGTCTAAAATTTACTTGATAATTATTTTCATTACGATTAACACTGGGAGAGTTTACACAAGCTGCGAATATAGTATTAGATATGTTTCATTTTCCTATTATATTCTCATGAATACACTTTTTAAAGCCTTATATGCAATTTAAAATTTAATATTGAAATTCAATTGAGTTTAAGCAAGCTACCTTTTTAAAAATTGTATTCTCTGCAAGAAGATGCAAATATTAAAATTCATATAAAACATAATGATATAACTAAGCATTTAGTTTCAGTCTGAAATGGTAATCATTTTATCGTTTTTGTCTAAAGGAAAAATTTCCATTTTGGGTCCAACATTTGTAAAATTAGCTTTCTGAAATAACAATTTTCGAAATGAAACATCAAAACAAAATTAGTAAAAAAAAACCCTTGAAAATAGTTAATACGACAAAAAACGTCCTATTTGATAATAAATGCAATTTTATCAAAATGTATTATTTTCAACTATTTAAACAGCTGTGTATGAAGCTTAATTTTTATTATATCACAAATCTTAAGTCTTACCTCAACCTTATCTCACAAAATTTTGTTAAAATGTTTAGAGTTAAATTTCTAACAGATCAATATTTTATATAAAGACAAGGTAATGATAACGGTATTGATGTGAAACTAAATATCAACTTTGTTTGATTATACAAACCTTACTGAAAGGAAGTTAAAGTGTAAAAAATGTTATCAGTCATAAAAATAAATCGTATATACATTAAAAATAGTTATATGTAAACAGAAGCATTCTATTGACTATTATAATTGGATGTCAAATATATTATGCCACATAAAACTTATTGGCACATTTTTAAGGTAACGGAAGTATATATAAAGACATAAAAAGACAAATATGCGCCATGCGCTGCATCTCTTCTGGAAATTAATCTCTCTTGCGATATGTTAGCCTTGCAATTTGTCTTGTCAGGCTAGTCTGTGATTATTGTCTTTGTGCCATTTTCTAAACGTTGGTGTGTCACGATGTTCGCTTGATGAGCAAATTAGACTTTTTTTGGGGTTGTGTAAAATCACCAATACTGTTGTGTGGTTTTACAAGATTTTATTTACAAAAACTAAACAATACTAAATACTGTAAGATTATATGTAAGACATGAATAGAATAATTGTTTAAATATATTTAAGA